>NC_049909.1:5701025-5865273 GCF_001411555.2 Juglans regia | reverse complement strand
AAAAACTTGAGCGGGAAAACTATTGAGGTAAAAGGTAAGAGAGTGTGAGACTATTATTGGGAAAAAGTCAATTAAGAGTGAAACACGAGTGAAGTGTTATCATTCGAGTGTAAACACGTAAGGTAGTGTGTGAGGTTTTCCACTAACATTCTTTTTGTGCAGCACATTATGATGTCTCATAGGAGTTACTCATCACCAAAGGGAATGGCAGATAACTCATCATTTGTGTTGCAAGTCATGCAACAACAGTTTGAGCAGTTGAACTTGGTGTTGGGTGAAGTGAGGGATAGGATGGATCATCAAGGAGCGGTAATTAGAAATCTTCAGGGCATAAGAGATAGGAGGTGACGTGTGTCTAGTGTTGAAAACGGGTAAGAGAATGAAGGTATGGTGATTCTTTTATTGCCAGACATGCACTGATTACAGAAATTAAGATCGATGATATAGAGCAACAGAGCGAGAACATTTTTCATACTAGATGCCACATCAACAACAAGGTATGTAGTATGATCATTTATTTGAGGAGTTGTATTAATTTGGCTAGCACTACTTTAGTGGAGAAATTGAATTTACCTATCTTGAAACACCTTAGACCATACAAGTTGCAGTGGTTGAGAGATTGTGGGAAGGTTAGGGTAAATAAGCAAGTGCTAGTTTCTTTTTCATGCTGGCCATATATTATTGGGGAAGCCATGACAATTTGATAGGAAGGTGATCCATGATGGGTTAAGGAACATGTACAGTTTTAAAAAGGATGTAAAAATAGTCAAACTCGCTCCTTTAACTCCAACACAAGTCCAAGGGAACCAATTGCAATTGAAAAGTGAGGACAAGAATGAGAAAAAAAGAAATTATGAGGCCGAAAAGGGGAGTGAGAGAAAAATGAGAGAGAAAAAAGATGAGGCTGAGGCTGAAACCGCAAGAAAAAAAGAGAACGAGTTGAAAAATAATTGTGATTCTGAGAGTTCAAAAAAAAGGAGAGGGATAGAAAAAAAGAGAGTGAAAAGGAAAAACAAAGTGAGAGAAAAAAAGAGAATGAGGCCAAAACATCAAGAAAAAGGGAGAGTAAAAAAGAAAATAGAGAGCTGGCTGAGAGTAAAGAAAAAAGAGTTGAGCCACGAGAGGAAAAAGAAAGAGATTGCAGAGAAATAGAAAAACAAAAGTGAGTTTTTGTTTTAAGGCAAGCTTTTATACTAATGAATTTAACAACTCTTTGTCTAGTGTTGTTGTTTCTTTATTGCAGGGATATGAGGTAAAGGATTCCTAGCGGTGTGTTTAGTAGATCGCCATCTATTAGAAAAATAGAGCATTACATTGATTTTGTGCCATGTATGATAATCCCTACCCAACATTTCTTTGAAGAACATGAGTCCTTGATGCACTTGAAGGGACAATGTAAGTTGAATAGAATGCATACCAAGTGGGTGTAATTCATTGAGACATTTCCTCATGTAATCAAGTACGCACAAGGTAAGGAAAATTTTGTGGTTGATGCTTTAGCAAAAAGGTATGGCCTCGTCATCATTTTAGATGCAAAGTTATTGAAACTTGAATATGATAAAGAAATTGTATGTTAATGATGATGGCTTGGCTAGTGTGTATGGAGTACATGAGAATGCATCATTTGGTCAGTTCTATAGACTAGATTGGTATTTGTTTAAAGTGAATAGACATTTTGAGCCCACTAGTCTTATGCGTGAGTTGCTTGTGCATGGATTTGGTTTGATGAATCATTTTGGTGTAAAGAAGATCTTAGATGTGTTACATGTACGTTTGTGGGAGGATCATTTGCCATTCATTGACGTGTTGCATGAACGTTTATGGAAGTATCATTTGTCTTTCGTTAATGTGTTGCATGAACGTTTGTGGGAATATTGATTGCCATTCATTGAGTTTGCATATAATTGGAGTGATCATTTTGGTAAAGGGCTTTAGGTGTGTTTCATGAACATTTGTGGGAGTATCAATTGCCATACATTGACTTGTTGCATGAATGTTTGCAGGAGTATCATTTGCATTTCATTGAGTTTCCATATAATTGGAGTGGTCATTTTGGTGTAAGAAAGACTTTGAATGTGTTTCATGAACATTTGTGGGAGTATTGTTTGCCATTCATTGAGTTTACATATAATTGGAGTGTTTATACTACTACTCAATTTTCACCTTTTGGAATTGTTTATAGATTTAATCCATTTATTCTTTTAGATTTAATGCCTTTACCAGTTGATGACTAAAGTGGCTTGGATGGACTTTTCAAAATTCTTGAACAAATTAATGATAATGCATATCAAGAGGGTCTTCCAGGTAAGTATCATGTTTCTACTATTTTCAATGTTATTAACCTTTTTCCCTTTTATCCAGGTGGAGATTCGAGGATGAATCATTTTGAGGAGAGGGGAATGATGGGCACCAACAAGGACCTAGTCTTAAAGATCCTTTGTAAGTTCCAGTTGGGCCAATTACAAGATCAAGAGCTAAGAAGATCAAGGAAGCAATGCAAGGATTGGTGCAATTCACTTGATAGGAGTTTAGCAAGTGCCCAACATTCAAGATGGGCTTGAAGGATGAAGATCCAGTTTTGATTCATTTGATAAGCTATGGAAGAAGACAACAACATGACTTAAAGGCTTTGGGCACTTCCTATGCAAGGGTGTAACAGCCCGCTAGAAATTCATTGGTGGAATTTCTATTGACTTTAGGAATCTCGTAAAAACCCCATAAGTTTTTACGAATCGACCAATTGCATAGGTTTTAGTCTGTCAACATAGTCAGTGTTATCACTCACTATAGTGCTAAAAATATGAGTTTTATTTATTTGAGGTGGTTAGAAGTGTCAGAATGCATTATGGTCCATGCCATTAGACTCAGTGGATTATTTAGAATTTTATGGCGCAATATCCTATTTTCATAATTCCGGACGAAACGTCTGTTGGAAATTGTGAAATTATTTTTAGGTGCACTTCGAGGTTGAATTTCGGTATAAGATTTTCACTGTAGGTTAATATGAATATTTAGGAATTTTTAGTGTTAAGTTTATGATTTACTTTTTCAGAGTGAATAGTAATCTCAGTAAGCGCACCAATTGCAGTGTTTCAAAATCACAGTGTGGAATGTCCAAATTAGATTAGAGAAATTTTATTTGGACACTTGGCGAGATCTTAGCCACACTTAGTGAATAATATTAGACACTTGGCACCTTGAGGAATGTTTGTTGGATTTGAAGGAATCAAGCTGTGAAATCATGTTACTTAAGCTAAACTTTGTTTCATCTGATCAACCATTTTGTGCCAGACCAAAGAGGTTTTCAATCCTAGTGAAATCCTAAATAGTGGGAATCCAATTGAAAACCCAAAAGCTTTGTTGAAATCGAAACCCTAAACGGTTTCCTCAAAACCCTAAAGTTGGCCTCTAAACCCTTTCTAATCCGATTTCTAGCATTGTGTTTAATCACTTGATTAAATCACTTCAACATGCTATTAATCCTTCAAATTTGCATTAGAACATCATTATTTAACCTTGTTAACCTTAAAAAATTGATTGGGCCAAGTGATATTGGATTTGGGCTTGATAGCAACCCAAACCCTCTTTAAACCCCAAAATTTAGGCCCATTCGGTTTAGGTCCTTTAAGGCCCACGAATTTGGTCACTATAGGATTGCTCCATGGCTAAGTTTTGTACCCCGACTTGGCTGGCCAGATCTTTACAAGAAGGGCCTAGAAGGTTCTTCAAATACAAAGCTAAAGGGCCACCTCACTCTTTCACTCTCACACTCCACCATGAGAAAAGATCTTGGTCTGATTTTTATGAGAAGAAAAGGCCAACACTCAACCATTCCTTCAGTCCTATCACTTTACATAGCTTGTATAAGAAGCTCTCCAGTCCACTTCCCACGAAAAGCAGCTCTCCTTTACACTTTTCCTTCATAGAACACAAAAGACACTCTCGGACAGTTTTTCGTACCTCTTTTGAACGCCTGTTTCGAAGATTTTGTAAGTGTTTTCTCGCAAAGCTTCCTTCATGAAAGTTATTTCTTTTGGAGTCTAGTTTATGTGGATACCTTATTCGTTCCATTTAGAGATCATTTGGTTGGTAAAAAGTTGTTTAGACCTCATAAAGGTCATTCTGGGCGATAAACTGGAGAGTGTGTTATATTTTGGAGTTTTTGACCAAGCTAATGAATAGATCTTGGTCCGAAATTTTTATGGAGTACTGTTAACATGTGTATATGATTATTGGTTGAGGATTTGTTGCATGATTAAAAGTTTTGGTGAAATAGTTTCTTAGGTCTAGAAACTTAGAAACTGGAAGAGGCAAAACAGTTTCTGTTTTGAGAAAGTTTAAATCTTTTATGGTTTAATCTTATTCCAATGGCTTTGATATTTTTATTTGAAGATCCTAAGCATCTTATATACATGTTAGAATGTTATTTTGAAGATATTTGACGTTAGTTTCGAACATATGAAATTTTATGCAAGGAGATATTCGGTTAGGCCAAAGTGATGATGTTCTTGGCTAAATTTATGTTTTGGTTGATGTTTACCCATGTGATCTTGAGTTTGAAGCTTGGATGTGTTTTAGAACATCTTTTTAAACCATGTGATGTTTTGGTTTGAAGATCACATCTTTATAAGTCATGGATCAAGAGGTTGATCAAAACAAGTTAGAAACAAAAATCTGTTTTGAACATAGAAGAGAAACCAAAAAGTTCAAGTATGGTTTTAGTGATTTTGATGACTTTTGTTCATGATTCAAAACATGATTATTCTTAGAAATATGTTATGAGTGTAGTAGAAGAAAAATTTTGGTTTAATCTTGAGTTTTGAGATTTGAAATAATTACAACAAAAAGCAAAGGAAATAGCCTTGTAAGTTTCGGCCATATAGAGTTTTGATGGTTGTGTTTAGTTTTAAATTTTTCTGAATTGATATTTGAGCTTAGGACAAAATTTACATAAGGTATGTAAATTTTGGTTATTTTTGGAGTTAGGATGCAAAATCCTTAAGTTAGGGGTAAAATGGTCATTTTCCCACATGTAGAGGGTAAAATGGTAATTTTACTCTAAGTTGATATTTTTCCATATTCCTAATTGTTAGTGATTAAGTTCTAATTTTTAGAAATCGCTACTTTCAGTTTCTCGTGATCGCACTTGAGTTTGTCTCGAAGCGCGAAGATCGAGGTAAGTTAGCTTTTAACTTACTATCAGTTTAATGTGTATGAGTGATAAGTAAGGGAACTAAATTGTATGTATGCATGTTATCATATGTGCCATGCCAAGTCATTACATATTTATCTGTTACACAAATTTATTCTGTCATGAATTATTCATCTGTTACACAAGATATTCTGTCACGTATTGCTATACACTATACATTGCAAGTATGTCATGTTAAGTTAAGTATGCCATCTGTTACATGTATTTCATGTCACGTAATATTCACTGTCACATGTTACGCCACGTTAAGAAATGTTGTCTGTTATATGGTATGCCATGTTACGAAATGTTGCATGTTACATGTATGCCATGTTATGAAATGTTCTCTGTTACATTTATGTCTCGAAGTATGTCATGTCTGTCGTCTTAGTTCATGTCACGTTATGCTACGTCAGGACTTCTGTCTTTTATGTCACGTTCATGTTACGTCACGTTACGAAATGTCATGTATGCCAGTTAAGTTATTCATGTCAATCACGACCCTAAGCGCTAGGATGGGGTAATATCCTAGTGGAACTCCTTTGTTCACGTTGGAGTGTCTAAATAGGTGTAAAATTCCCTGGGTTGACGAAGTACAGTCAACAGGTTGCGAATGGGGCCTAATTAGCTGGTCACCGGAGCGCGCCAGGCACTAACGCCGATGGTGCCACACATTATGTTACGTGTGTCCACAGCAAGTGTGGCACAAACAAATAAGTCATGGGGCCACAACAACTGTGGAGCATGAAGTATGGGGCCACAACAACTGTGGAGCATACACTACGTGAGACACAGCAATTGTGACACGTAGAATACGTGGGGCCACAACAACTGTGGAGTACGTATTAACGCACTCACAGCTGGTATAGAAACCTGTGATGTGATGCGGTAATCGGCAGGGACACACGGCTCAAGGGGACCTGTGTAGCACCCATATGGTCACGTTAATGATTAAGTCTATTGAATAAGATTCCAAGTTCAAGTCATGTTTCACGTTATGTTATGTTCAAGTTTACATTCACGCAATCATGGTAATCCCATGAGACAAGAATATATTCCAAGTTCATGTTATGTTATGTTCACGTTTACGTTATGTTCCAAGTTCACATTTATGTTATGTCATGCTCAAGTTCAAGTTCAAATTATGCATGTTCACGTTCATGCTATGTTTCAAGTCCATGTTATGTTCCAAGTTCACGTTCATGCTATGTTTCAAGTCCATGTTATGTTTCAAGTCACGTTCATGCTAAGCTTCAGTTTCAGTTTAAGTTATGCCAGTTATGTTATGTTGTATGTCAAGTTATGCTATGATTACTTATGATTTGATTATGCATTCATGCTTTTACTGCCATGCATGCATCATTAACCTGTGTGGAAGTTTCTTGTTAACTTGCTGAGATTTGTAATCAAATCTCACTGTGGTAGTCCCAACTACCATTCCCCCCGAATGATAGATTTTGCTACAGGATCTGAAGGAGAACCGGAAATCGACCAACTGGAAATGGTCTACTAAGCGATGGTGTGACGTAGATGGTAGTACAGCAGTTACCTCCGATTACTATTTGTATTTGTGGAGTTCAATCTCCAACACTCTTTTGATCACAACCATTTTGGACTAGTATTGTGATCTCAGTCGTTTAGTACGTCATTATGTATGAAGTATGTTTTAAGTATTTGGGATATTTCAGTTTGGTGCATAGTATTGCTGAAGAAAAAATTATCCGCTGCGAATATTGCATAATGCTAGATGCATGTTAGGAATATTGCATCTTATATGTCATGAACGGGGGCAGGTAACCTTGTGTTGCATGTCTCGACGCTTCAAATGTCCGTCCGATCCCAAGCGGAATTTGGGGGTGTCACAAAGGGGATGTTGGAAAAGTTAATATTTTATTGAACTAGGGTAAGGTTTTTACTGTAGCGAATACTGTAGCCGCACTGTAGATGCAGCACTATTCACACATGGGGCATTTCATTGAACTAGGGTAAGGGTTTTACTGTAGCGAGTACTGTAGCTGCATTGTAGATGGTGCACTATACTCAGGGGCATTTTTTGAAGATGGAGATTTATTTCGGCTAGGGTTTGATTAGGTTTTGCTTTAAATACTCTTTGTAGCCTCATTTTAATCAGTTTATGAAATTTGATGAATTTATTCATTGTGAGTTGAGTTTTACTACTCTTGTTCTTGATTGAACTTTTGAACCCATCAAAGGTAAATCATAATCTTTGTGGCGTTCCTCTTTGTAATTTGGGTTCTTGAGATAGGTTCTTCAACGGGTCTAGATTTTAAATAATCTAGGTTCTTGAAACGAGTTGATGAACTCCAAAATGGACCTAGTCTTAATGATTCTTTACAAGTTCCAGGTGGGTCAATTATAAGGTCATGAGCCAATAAGATAAGAAGACAATGCAAGGATTGGCACTATCCACTTGGGATGAAGCTAGCAAGACTCCAACACTCAATATGAACTTGAAGGATGAAGATCCAGTTTTGACTCATTTGATAAGCTATTGAAGAGAGCAACGACAAGACTTAAAGGTTTGGGGCTCTTGAAAGGTTTCAACTTGTTTAATTCATTTAAATGACTTATTTTATTACTTTAGAATTATTGGGTTTATTTATGAGAAGGACTTAAGGGGGTCTATTCCAGGGCATGTTGGAAAATTTATTATTATGTTGAACGAGGGTTTTAAGAAGTACTGTAGCGAACTAGGTTTTCAAAGTACTGTAGCCGAGTTACTGTAACACTGTACAATAGTCGTGGCACTATTCACTCAGGGCTATTTTTGGAAGTTGGGGCTTTATTTTGGTTGGGGTTTTAATTAGGTTTTGGTTTAAGTACTCTTTGTTGCCTGATTTTAATAAGTTTATGAAATTTGCTGAATTTATTATTGTGAGTTGAGTTTTTTACTCCTCTTGTTCTTAATTGAACTTTTGAACTTATCAAAGGTAAATCACAACCTTTGTGGCATTCCTCCTTATAATCTGGGTTCTTGAGACGGGTTTTTCAACGGGTCTAGACTCTCCATCCATTGACTTAATTTTGGCTTTTTTCGGGAGTTTTCAAATTGATTGTGGGTTCAAGGGATTCCATTCTCGCGAGTTCATATCATTTGGTATTTAGAGCTAGGTTTCCAATCAGGGTTGATTCTATCTTTTAATTCATGCATCTTTAAATTTAATTATAGGGCTTCATTGTTCTAGGATTGCCAAAAAAAAAAAAAAAGTAAACAAAAATTAGGCTGCCGAAATTCTTAGAGTTTTTGGTTTGGCTAAAATTTGCATTACCTAGGTTTTCAAGATTTTAGGGTTTCTTGCATCTCTAAGTTTGTCAATTTCTTGGAGTGTCGTTCTATTGATTCTCATCTATTTCATTGTCAATTCTTTGGGTGCTTGAATTCAATTGCTTGATTTTCACAATTGAATATTGCTGTTTGTGATTGAATTAGAGAATAGAAGAGAAAAGAAAATAAAGGAGGGAAAAGAAAACAAAAGAAAAGAAAGGAAAAGAAAAGAAAATTTGAAAAATAGAAGAAGAAGAAAAACAAAGAAAAGGTAGCATATTCAAAAGTTGGTACATAGTTACAACAAAGAGAAAGAAAGACATTTG
Organism: Juglans regia; assembly: GCF_001411555.2. Classification (NCBI taxonomy): domain Eukaryota; kingdom Viridiplantae; phylum Streptophyta; class Magnoliopsida; order Fagales; family Juglandaceae; genus Juglans; species Juglans regia. The sequence goes on along the minus strand of NC_049909.1, from coordinate 5,856,470 downwards.
TTCATTGAGCTTTATCATCAATGGGGCTGAATACATCTTTCTAGTTGGATTCAATTGCTTGATTTTCACAATTGAATATTGCTGTTTGTGATTGAATTAGAGAATAGAAGAGAAAAGAAAAGAAAGGAGGGAAAAGAAAACAAAAGAAAAGAAAGGAAAAGAAAAAAAAATTTGAAAAAAAAAAGGAAGAAGAAAAACAAAGAAAATGTAGCATATTCAAAAGTTGGTACATAGTTACAACAAAGAGAAAGAAAGACATTTGTTCATTGAGTTTTATCATCAATGGGGCTGAATACATCTTTCTAGTTGGTATCTTGTTTTATAATTACTCTTTCCCTTGTATAAATTCCTTGACTCTCGTGTCATTTTATTCCTTCCTTATTTCTTGTTCTTGTTTCTTGAACCTATTGCTGGTTGGAATAATACAAGGTTGTATTGTCTTGATTTGGTTTAACTAGTTTTTAAAGAACTTGAGCGGGAAAACTACTGAGGTGAAATGTAAGAGTGTGAGACTATTATCGGGAAAGAGCCAATTAAGAGTAAAACATGAGTGGAGTGTCATTATTTGAGTGTAAACACGTAAGGGAGTGTGTGAGATTTTCCACAAACATTTTTTTGTAGCACATTATGATGTCTCATTGGAGTGACTCATCACCAAAGGGGATGGTAGATAACTCATCCTTTATGTTGCAAGCCATGCAACAAAAATTTGAGAGTTTGAACTTCGTGTTGGGTGAAGTGAGGGATAGGATGGATCATCAAGATGCGGTAATTAGAAATCTACAGGGCATGAGAGATAGGAGGCGACATGAGTCTAGTGTTTAAAATGGGTATGAGAAATAAGAGTATGGTGATTCTCTTGTTACTAGGCGTGCACTCAATACACAAATTAAGATGGATGATACAGAGCAGCAGAGCGAGAATAGTTTTCATACTAGATGCCACATCAACAATAAGGTATGTGGTATGATCATTGATTTGAGGAGTTGTATTAATTTGGCTAGCACTACTTTAGTTGAGAAATTGAATTTACCTACCTTGAAACACCCTAGACCATACATGTTGCAGTGGTCGAGTGATTGTGGGGAGGTTTGGGTAAATAAGCAAGTGCTAGTTTCCTTTTCAATTGGAAAATACCAGGATATGGTCCTTTGTGATGTAGTGCCTATGCATGTTGGCCATATTTTGTTAGGGAACCCGTGGCAGTTTGATAGGAAGGTGATCCATGATGAGTTAAGGAACATGTACAATTTTGAAAAGGATGGAAGAACAATCAAACTTGCTCCTTTAACTCCAACATAAGTCCATGGGGACCAATTGAAACTAAAAAGTGAGGTTGCTCAAAAAAGAAAGAGTGAAAATGAGATTGATCAAAAAAGAAAGAGTGAGAGTGAGAGTGATCAAAAAAGAAAAAGTGATTGAGCTAAAATGCAAGAGTGAAATTGAGAATGAGCTAAAACGCAAGAGTGGAGGTGATGTGGCGCCCCCGACCCCCATGTAAGGAAAACACGGGAATCAAGACGCCAGGATGATGACAACACGGTCACACATCCCAACGAAAGTGCCAAGTGTGTGTACATGCAACGGTGTACAATAACAACGCAGCGGATTAGCCAACTAAGTACCAGAATTTAAATACAAGTAAACATCAGTAAAGTTTTAAAAGTAGTTATACAGTCATCCAAAATAAAGTTAACACATGTCCCAAAAATACAAAGGGTAAAATAAAATAACAATAAACAGTGATCCCAGATCACTCCTCGGGCGGAGCCGTCTCCTCAGGCTCACCCTCCTCCTCCTCATCTGCATCAAAATCTGCGTTACCACAGAATGGTACCGCAGGTAAGTATAACCCAAAAATAATCTCAGGAATAAAATGCATTTAATACAACCAACATGCATGCATATGATGAAATATGCATTTTTCCTCAAAACATCATTTTCCCCGAAAATGATAATTTTCCAACACACGCCAAAATCCCATTTGGCCCAAAAATAATCCGTAAAACATTTTCCCAGAAAATGATTTACACAAAATCCAACTCACACTATTTTCCCAGAAAATAGTCCATTTAATCCGTCAATACCCTATGCACCATGGCCTCCCCTAGGGACCATCCGCATGTCCTGGCTTCGTAGCGATGCCCAGTTCCGCGCCCAGCGCGTACATGGCCGAGCACCCACTACGCAACGAGCGATGCCCAGTTCCGCGCCCAGCGCGTACATGGCCAGACATCCTCTAGTCCCCGCCAGCAGAAGGACCACGGAGTCGGCACGAATCTCTCGTCCGATCCCATTGTCGCCCAGCGACAATCCAGGGGACGTTACTCAGTTTCATTCCGCTCCCGAGTAACCAGAGGAGCTCCACCGAGATAATGCCCCATCTCGGCTTGGGGTCGTGATACGCACGCACCCAAATTCCATTCTCACATGAAAACCCAGTTTTCATAAACACATGAATATGAATGCAATACACGAAAACCCAGTTTTCCTTTACAAACATGATCATGCATGAAATAATGATATGCACATGTACCAACACAAATCCACATTCCTCAATAACCAATAACCAATCCAATCAAACCAATCCAAACAACTCCAATCATAAATCCATCCGACCCCCGTACTCCTCGGACTCAGTCCGGCATGTCAAACAAATACAGTGAAAAGCGTTAGTGCAAAAATACATTAAATTCACAAGAATTCTTTGGAGAAATACTTACAGCGCTATAAGATAATTTCCGGAGGATCACGAAGCTGAAAAAGGCGACGTCTGAGCAACACCACAGTGTAAAATACACTGTGGCCGTGGGTCACAAATACCCACTTTTCAACGGAGACAAACGAAGACCCCAAAATGATAGGGTAGGGCCTAGAGAGGTCGGTGAAGCCAATGGTGGTGGTGGTTTGCCGTGGATGACGGCGCAAATGGTAGTTTTAAGGCCAAAAATGCCGAAATCGGAGATGGACTTGGTGGGGCTTCACCGGTGACGGATCGGAGCCAGGGTTGGGTCCAAAGGGTTGCCAAGAGGTCAGGGATGATGTGGTAGGAAGATGGTGGCCAATGGCGGTGCGACGGCGGCGCAACGGTGGAAAGAGTGCCGCGGCTTCGTGGGTCTCGTGGGGGCTAACGGCGGCTTGGATGGAAGTGAGGTTGGTGGGGTAAGGTCGCCGGCGGCAGGGGAACCGAATGGAGGGGGCGGTGTCGACCACGGCGGCTCGACGGCGGCGGGCTGGGGTGGAGGCCGAAGTCGCACGGGGAGAGAGAAGGAGAGAGAGGGAATCGGGTTCGCGCGGGAGAGAAGGGACCGAAAGAAAATAAGGGAAAAAAGAAAAAAGGAAGGAAAAGAAAAGGAGAGGAAAGAAAAAGAGGGGAAAAGAAATGAGGTCCAATCCTCATAACTTGGGTCACGAAAATGATCCAACGGAAATGATTTTAAAACCACAAATTAAATAAAATAATTTAAACGTAATGGTAAAGTCAAATTGAAATAATTAAATCTCACAGTATTAATTTAAATATTAAAAGCAATTTAAATGCATAACAATAAATAAATATTAAAAAGCACATAAAAATAATTTTCATCAACTTAACAAATTAAAATCATAGAAATAAACTCACTAAAAATCCAACCAATTTTAAAATAAGAGGATAAATTTTTGAATAAATAATAAAAATCCTTCAGTAAAAATTACACTAAAATACGGGGTGTTACATCCTCCCCCCTTAAAAAAAATTTCGTCCTCGAAATTAGCAAGGTCAAACATTAAACTAAGACAGGAACAAGATTCAACCGAGAGCATACTTAGAACATACCGTCAAAATCAAACAAACAAGTAAGGATAATGCTCCCTCATGTCGGCTTCTCTTTCCCAAGAGTAATCTTGAGCCAACGGATCACCCCATGACACTTTCACCATAGGTATTGTCTTGGACCTTAATCTTTGCTCTTTCCAATCTACAATCTGCGTCGGGGCAACTTCATAAGTAAGGTTAGGCTGAAGTTGAATGCGTTCAGGGTCAACAAAACGTGGCTCTTGCTGTCCAAAACTCTTCTTCAACGAAGACACATGAAACACATCATGAACATCCCCAAAATAATCCGGCAAGGCAACTCTATAAGCAACAAGCCCAACTTTCTTTACAATCTAAAAAGGGCCAACATATCTTGGACTAAGCTTTCCTTTCTTACCAAAGCGCTTAACGCCTTTCATAGGAGAGACTTTAAGATAAACCCAATCACCTTCTTCAAAGGATAAGTCTCTTCTTCTTGTATCTGCGTAACTCTTCTGGCGACTTTGAGCTTCTGCCATTTTAGTCCTTATGAACTGAACTTGATCCTTCATTTCTTGAATTATCTCAGGCCCAATTACTTTACTCTCGCCGACTTCATCCCAACACAAGGGTGATCTACACTTCCTTCCATACAAAGCTTCATACGGGGCCATCTGAATGGAAGAATGAAAACTGTTATTATAAGAGAATTCAATAAGCGGTAGATGATTCTCCCAACTTCCTTGAAATTCCGTGACACAAGACCGCAACATATCCTCCAGAGTCTGAATAGTACGCTCTGATTGACCGTCAGTTTGAGGGTGATATGCACTACTAAACTTCAACTTAGTGCCTAAAGCCGCCTGCAAGCTCTTCCAAAAATGGGACGTAAACCGCGGGTCCCGATCTGACATGATACTCTTGGGTACTCCATGCAAACGCACTATCTCCTTGACATATAACCGAGTCAACTTACCCAAAGAGTCAGTATTATTAACAGGCAAGAAATTGACCCTCTTGGTCAACCGATCAACAATCACCCAAATTGAATTCTTTCCACTACGGTTCCTCGGCAAACCCACTACAACATCCACAGAAATATCATCCCTCTTCCACTTTGGAATAGGGAGAGGTTGAAGTCTACCAGCAGGTCTTTGATGCTCAGCCTTCACTCGACGACACGTGTCACATTTCTCAATAAACAAAGTGATATCCAACATACTCGTATTAGTCTCCCAGTGGCACATCACAACCAGTATTCCCAGGGTGACTATACTATCCAAAATCTCATTTCCTCGAGAACCTTAATACCACATCTAGAAAATTCCAATGATCAATAGCCCTTACAATACTATGTGCCAACCTCAATCAACTCCTATGCTACAACTTCTAAACCTCCATTGAATTCTAGTTTTGGTAACCTAATAGCCACTTCCAAAGTTAACCATCAATAACAAATTGCACAACTAAATGATTAATCTCCAATTACAAGTATCTTGTCAAAATTCAAGTCACCACTAATTCCCCAAAATCAGCACAATCTGAACTCCTGACTACAACCAAAAATGCCACGCTTCTGCTGCGCACTCTGATATTCGCCACATGCATAAAACTTATGTTCTCATGAAACTAACACCATCGAGTACAAGGTGGCTCCATTCCTATTGACCAAAAACTCTTATCACATCTTGGTAGAAAAATACTCCCTTTCCAAAAAACACGAATTATAACTCAAATTCCTCAATTAACTCTCGCAACCTTCATCAAAATCAATACCATAAAATACATCCATGATCATTGACAGAAACCCAAACTCAAACAACCTCAGCTTCCCAAATTGAAAATAAGCAATCTCAACCCAAAACACATCCACCTCATCTACGATAAGGAACATACCTTAAAAGGCTCGATTTCCAACCCAACCAACCAATAAGAGCGCCTATAAACTTCTACCTGACAATCTAAACCCAAAAGCTCATCACTTACATTCTGAACAACATCTAATCTAGCGGTGACTAAACTCACTACGAACCACCATAGACTACACCAAAACATTATCAAAACCTTCTAGGTAACTCACCCATTTATCTCTACTCCTACAAGCTAGCATTAACACAACTAGTTCCTTCAATAGTACCTCACTATTAAACCTCAAGGCAAACCATACTGCTCAAATCTTCAATCCACCAAAAGTCATTGCAAAGCACCCAAGGATCCTAATGCTTTATTAACCACATACTTGATCATCTTATCCACTGTTGATACCTAAGGTTCGACTTCGAAGATCTTATCATACACCATACATGATGTCCCAACAATCTCTCTTCCAGTTAAATAACAATGTCCTTAATTCGACCAACTGGATGCTCAATTTCCAAAAGAAAGTATAACCTCAAAAAATTTAAATTCCTAGGCGACCTCAAGTCACAATTAATTCCTGAAAATAATCACAATAACTATTCACAACCATGATTTCATCGAGTAACCCACTCGACTACACACTTCGATCAACTCACCAAAACTCCAAGCCATGGTCTCTTGAATTACTACTATTGTGTCGACTCCTCTTCAACACCTACCAAAGTCACTTCCTCCAAACCTAAATGAGACTAGGACTTATACTCTCCGAAATCCATAACCACTCACCACTACTATACATCAATGTCACTCACCCTTAGCCAAAACCAATAATCCTCCAAACATGCCGATGATCATCATTACCATTTCCATCACTAGACCTATATCCTCGAAATCAACAAGAATCATTTCCTAAATCTGCACCATCTATTATCCTTAAAATGGATACAGATTAAATCCTCAACCTATCACTGAAACATCGAGCTAAAAGCAATAATTTTTCGAATTAGATCAACATCCTCAATCCTCAGAAAATACACGAACTAGATAATTCCCTTCAGTCTCCAAAGAAATTATCCAAAAAAAATTCTCATATCAGTAACTCAACTCTCATCAATCCTATTTTAATTCAGTCCTTCAACTTTGTAATTCTAAAACCTTAAACAAAATAAAAATCATTTTCCGAAATCCTTAAAATCGATGACCTCAAATCTAAAACATTCACCCTATAAAACTTGTAAATTCTAAAACCCCAAATGTTATCAAATTGCTTATTGAACTTACCACCTTAAATCTCATAACTTATTTCCTAAAAACTATGAAGCCTCAAACCTCAGATGAACTTATCATAAATCTAACCTTGAAATTTGAACTTACAACCTCCTACCGCAAAAACTCATTACATAAATTCTACGGAACCTAATACCTTAATTATCCTAAGCAATTTAAAATTATTCCCCTCCTTAGCAGCAATTCAAATTCCTACTCCAAAAAGTTCACTCTGACCATGATGTTCGAACCTCGATATTAAAACAAACCAATCACCAAGAGTTCAAACCTATTACACCAAATGTTCAAGCCTAACAATGGCCTTCTCAGTCGTACCATCTCCTGTTATATCATAATCCTTAACCCGCCTTTCAATTCCGAACAAACCAAAACAAAACAAAACAAAATCAAATCATATCAAATAAAATTTCATACATAAAATAGCATACGACAAAATGCATAAAATCAATGAAGTAGCTCACAATAAAATGATTAAAACAATAAAATAACATACCATAAAATAAATCAATAAAATAAATAAACAAACAAGTAATATACAATAACTAAATAAAACCAATAAAACCACAAACTTTAAATTAAATAATTTTCAAATCACAAATTTTAACACTTTCTGGTACTGCACCTATGGGACATGTGGTTTTACCCAGAGCCGAACTGCTCTGATACCACCTGTGGCGCCCCCGACCCCCATGTAAGGAAAACACGGGAATCGAGACGCCGGGATGATGACAACACGGTCACACATCCCAACGAAAGTGCCAAGTGTGTACATGCAACGGTGTACAACAACAACGCAGCGGATTAGTCAACTAAGTACCAGAATTTAAATACAAGTAAACATCAGTAAAGTTTTAAAAGTAGTTATACAGTCATCCAAAATAAAGTTAACACATGTCCTAAAAATACAAAGGGTAAAATAAAATAACAATAAACAGTGATCCCAGATCACTCCTCGGGCGGAGCCGTCTCCTCAGGCTCACCCTCCTCCTCCACATCTGCATCAAAATCTGCGTTACCACAGAATGGTAACGCAGGTAAGTATAACCCAAAAATAATCTCAGGAATAAAATGCATTTAATACAACTAACATGCATGCATATGATGAAATATGCATTTTTTCTCAAAACATCATTTTCCCCGAAAATGATAATTTTCCAACACACGCCAAAATCCGCTTTGGCCCAAAAATAATCCGTAAAACATTTTCCCAGAAAATGAATTACACAAAATCCAACACAAGCTATTTTCCCAGAAAATAGTCCATTTAATCCGCCAATACCCTATGCACCATGGCCTCCCCTAGGGACCATCCGCACGTCCTGGCTTCGTAGCGATGCCCAGTTCCGCGCCCAGCGCGTTCATGGCCGAGCACCCACTACGCAACGAGCGATGCCCAGTTCCGCGCCCAGCGCGTACATGGCCAGACATCCTCTAGTCCCCGCCAGCAGAAGGACCACGGAGTCGGCACGAATCTCTCGTCTGATCCCATTGTCGCCCAGCGACAATCCAGGGGACGTTACTCAGTTTATTCCGCTCCCGAGTAACCAGAGGAGCTCCACTGAGATAATGCCCCATCTCGGCTTGGGGTTCGTGATACACACGCACCCAACAAATCATTCACATGAAAACCCAGTTTTCATAAACACATGAACATGAATGCAATACACGAAAACCCAGTTTTCCTTTACAAACATGATCATGCATGAAATAATGATATGCACATGTACCAACACAAATCCACATTCCTCAATAACCAATAACCAATCCAATCAAACCAACCCAAACAACTCCAATCATAAATCCATCCGACCCCCGTACTCCTCGGACTCAGTCCGGCATGCCAAAAAAAATAGTGAAATGCGTTAGTGTAAAAATACATAAAATTCATGAGAATACTTTGGAGAAATACTTACAGCGCTATAAGATAATTTCCGGAGGATCACGAAGCTGAAAAAGGCGATGTCTGAGCAACACAGTGTAAAATACACTGTGGCTGTGGGTCACAAATACCCACTTTTCAACGAAGACAAACGAAGACCCCAAAATGATAGGGTAGGGCCTAGAGAGGTCGGTGAAGCCAATGGTGGTGGTGGTTTGCCGTGGATGACGGCGCAAATGGTGGTTTAAGGCCAAAAATGTACAAATCGGAAATGGACTTGGTGGGGCTTCACCGGTGACGGATCGGAGCCGGGGTTGGGTCCAAAGGGTTGCCAAGAGGTCGGGGATGAAGTGGTAGGAAGATGGTGGCCAATGGTGGCGCGACGGCGGCGCGCGAAGGAGGTGAAGGCCGCGGCTTCAAGCCGTGCGTGGAGGCTAACGGTGGCTCGGATGGAAGTGAGGTTGATAGGGTGAGGTCGCCGGCGGCAGGGGAACCAAATGGAGGGGGCGGTGAGAGTCACCGCCGGCTCGACGGCGGCGGGCTGGGTGGAAGCCGAAGTCGCACAGGAGAGAGGGAGAAGCAGCTCGCGCGGGAAGAAGGAGAAATAAGGAGGAAGAAAAAGAAAAGAAAGAAAAGAAAAGGAGGAAAAGAAAAATAGGGGAAAAGAAATGAGGTCCAATCCTCATAACTTGGGTCACGAAAATGATCCAACGGAAACGATTTTAAAACCACAAATTAAGTAAAATAATTTAAACGTAATGGTAAAGTCAATTTGAAATAATTAAATCTCACAATAATTAAATAAATATTAAAAGCAATTTAAATACATAACAATAAATAAATATTAAGAAAGCACATAAAAATAATTTTCACCAAATTAAAAATCCTAAAAATAACCCACTTAAAAATCCAATAATTTTAAAATAAGAGAATAAATTTTTGAATAAATAATAAAAATCCTTCAGTAAAAATTACACTAAAATACGGGGTGTTACATCCTCCCCCCCTTAAAAAAAATTTCGTCCTCGAAATTAGCAAGGTCAAACATTAAACTAAGACAGGAACAAGATTCAACCGAGAGCATACTTAGAACATACCGTCAAAATCAAACAAACAAGTAAGGATAATGCTCTCTCATGTCGGCTTCTCTTTCCCAAGAGTAATCTTGAGCCAACGGATCACCCTATGACACTTTCACCATAGGTATTGTCTTGGACCTTAATCTTTGCTCTTTCCGATCCACGATCTGCGTCGGGGCAACTTCATAAGTAAGGTTAGGCTGAAGTTGAATGCGTTCAGGGTCAACAAAACGTGGCTCTTGCTGTCCAAAACTCTTCTTCAACGAAGACACATGAAACACATCATGAACATCCCGAAAATAATCCGGCAAGGCAACTCTATAAGCAACAAGCCCAACTTTCTCTACGATCTGAAAAGGGCCAACAAATCTTGGACTAAGCTTTCCTTTCTTACCAAAGCGCTTAACACCTTTCATAGGAGAGACTTTAAGATAAACCCAATCACCTACTTCAAGGGATAAGTCTCTTCTTCTTGTATCTGCGTAACTCTTCTGGCGACTTTGCGCTTCTGCCATTTTAGTCCTTATGAACTGAACTTGATCCTTCATTTCTTGAATTATCTTAGGCCCAATTACTTTACTCTCGCCGACTTCATCCCAACACAAGGGCGATCTGCACTTCCTTCCATACAAAGCTTCATACGGGGCCATCAGGATGGAAGAATGGAAACTGTTATTATAAGAGAATTCAATAAGCGGTAGATGATTCTCCCAACTTCCTTGAAATTCTGTGACACAAGACCGCAACATATCCTCTAGAGTCTGAATAGTACGCTCTAATTGACCGTCAGTTTGAGGGTGATATGCACTAGTAAACTTCAACTTAGTGCCTAAAGCCGCCTGCAAGCTCTTCCAAAAATGGGACGTAAACCGCGGGTCCCGATCTGACACGATACTCTTGGGTACTCCATGCAAACGCACTATCTCCTTGACATATAACCGAGTCAACTTACCCAAAGAGTCAGTATTATTAACAGGCAAGAAATGGGCACTCTTGGTCAACCGATCAACAATCACCCAAATTGAATTCTTCCCACTAGGAGTCCTCGGCAAACCCACAACAAAATCCATAGAAATATCATCCCACTTCCACTCAGGAATAGGGAGAGGTTGAAGTCTACCAGCAGGTCTTTGATGCTCAGCCTTTACTCGACGGCACGTGTCACATTTCTCAATAAACAAAGCGATGTCCAACTTCATTCCTTCCCACCAGAAATTCCTCTTTAAATCTCGATACATCTTCGTGCTTCCTGGATGAACTGAATAAGGAGCCGCATGGGCTTCTGCCAAAATCCGCTCTTTAAATTCAGAATCTCGGGGAATCACTCTACGATCCCGAAACCGAAGAATACCATCCTTATCCAAGCTGTAATTCAAGGGTCCTCTAGACTTCCTGACTCTTTTCCTGATAGCTAACAATTCAGGATCTCTTCTTTGAAGAGTCTTCAATTCTTCAAAATCCACTACTCGGACATCCAAAATTGAAGATAATAATTCCTCTTGCTGAGAACTCTCGATAAGAAGTCTCCTCATTCCATAAAGGAGAGAGTCCAAATCTGATGACTCTGCTTCATCCACTTGTTGAGACTTACTACTCAAAGCATCAGCGACTAGATTTGTCTTTCCTGGATGATACTTAATCTCACATTGATAGTCGCTAATCAGCTCTAACCACCGTCTCTGTCTCATATTGAGATTCTTCTGAGTAAACAGATGCTTCAAGCTCTTGTGGTCAGTAAAAACTTCACAGGCTTCACCATACAGATAATGCCGCCAAATCTTAAGAGCAAAAACTATTGCCGCCAACTCCAAATCAACACCTATGCTACAACTTCTAAACCTCCATTGAATTCTACTTTTGGTAACCTAATAGCCACTTCCAAAGCTAACCATCAATAACAAATTGCACAACTAAATTATTAATCTCCAATTACAAGTATCTTGTCAAAATTCAAGTCACCACTAATTCCCCAAAATCAGCACAATCTGAACTCCTGACTACAACCAAAAATACCACGCTTCTGCTGCGCACTCTGATATTCGCCACATGCATAAAACTTATGTTCTCATGAAACTAACACCATCGAGTACAAGGTGGCTCCATTCCTATTGACCAAAAACTCTTATCACATCTTGGTAGAAAAATACTCCCTTTCCAAAAACCACGAATTATAACTCAAATTCCTCAATTAACTCTCGCAGCCTTAATCAAAATCAATTCCATAAAATACATCCACCTCATCTACGATAAGGAACATACCTTAAAATGCTCGATTTCCAACCCAACCAACCAATAAGAGCGCCTATAAACTTCTACCTGACAATCTAAACCCAAAAGCTCATCACTTACATTCTGAACAACATCTAATCTAGCGGTGACTAAACTCACTAAGAACCACCATATATTACACCAAAACATTATCAAAACCTTCTTGGTAACTCCCTCACTTATCTCTACTCCTACAAGCTAGCATTAACATAACTAGTTCCTTCAATAGTACATCACTATTAAACCTCAAGGCAAACCATACTGCTCAAATCTTCAATCCACCAAAAGTCATTGCAAAGCACCCAAGGATCCTAATGCTTTATTAACCGCATACTTGATCATCTTATCCACTGTTGATACCTAAGGTTCAACTTCGAAGATCTTATCATACACCATACATGATGTCCCAACAATCTCTCTTCCAGTTAAATAACAATGTCCTTAATTCAACCAAGTGGATGCTCAATTTCCAAAAGAAAGTATAACCTCAAAAATTTAAATTCCTAGGTGAACTCAAGTCACAATTAATTCCTGAAGATAATCACAATAACTATTCCCAACCATGCTTCATTGAGTAACCCACTTCAACTGCACACTTCGATCAACTCACCAAAAACTCCAAGCCAAGGTCTCTTAAATTACCACTATTGTGTCGACTCCTCTTCAACACCTACCAAAGTCTCTTCCTCCAAACCATAATGAGACTAGGACTTATACTCTCCGAAATCCATAACCACTCACCACTACTATACATCAATGTCACGCACCCTTAGCCAAAACCAATAATCCTCCAAACGTGCAGATGATCATCATTACCATTTCCATCACTAGACCTATATCCTCGAAATGAACAAGAATCATTTCCTAAATCTGCACCATCCATTATCCTTAAAATTGATACGGATTAAATCCTCAACCTATCACTGAAACATCGAGCTAAAAGCAATAATCTTTCGAATTAGATCAACATTCTCAATCCTCAGAAAATACACGAACTAGATAATTCCCTTCAGTTTCCAAAGAAATTATCCAAAAAAAAATTCTCATATCAGTAACTCAACTCTCATCAATCCTATTTTAATTCAGTCCTTCAACTTTGTAATTCTAAAACCTTAAACAAAATAAAAATCATTTTCTGAAATCCTTAAAATCGATGACCTCAAATCTAAAACATTCACCCTATAAAACTTGTAAATTCTAAAACTCCAAATGTTATCAAATTGCTTATCAAGATCGGCAAGATCGAAAACTTCTAATCTAAGTAATCCTTTAATTGCTTGTTGAACTTACCACCTTAAATCTCATAACTTATTTCCTAAAACTATGAAGCCTCAAACCTCAGATGAACTTATCATAAATCTAACCTTGAAATTTGAACTTACAACCTCCTACCCCAAAAACTCATTACATAAATTCTACGGAACCTAAGACCTTAATTATCCTAAGCAATTTAAAATTATTCCCCTCCTTAGCAGCAATTCGAATTCCTACTCCAAAAAGTTCACTCTGACCAAGATGTTCGAACCTTGATATTAAAACAAACCAATCACCAAGAGTTCAAACCTATTACACCAAATGTTCAAGCCTAACAATGGCCTTCTCAGTCGTACTATCTTCCTGTCATAGTGTAATCCTTAACCCGCCTTTCAATTCCGAACAAAACAAAACAAAACAAAATCAAATCATAACAATTAAAATTTCATACATAAAATAGCATACGACAAAATGCATAAAACCAATGAAGTAGCTCACAATAAAATGATTAAAACAATAAAATAACATACCACAAAATAAATCAATAAAATAAATAAACAAACAAGTAATATACAATAACTAAATAAAACCAATAAAAACCACAAACTTTAAATTAAATAATTTTCAAATCACAACTTTTAAAACTTTCTGGTACTGCACCTATGGGACATGTGGTTTTACCCAGAGCCGAACTGCTCTGATACCACCTGTGGCGCCCCCGACCCCCATGTAAGGAAAACACGGGAATCGAGACGCCGGGATGATGACAACACGGTCACACATCCCAACGAAAGTGCCAAGTGTGTGTACATGCAACGGTGTACAACAACAACGCAGCGGATTAGTCAACTAAGTACCAGAATTAAAATACAAGTAAACATCAGTAAAGTTTTAAAAGTAGTTATACAGTCATCCAAAATAAGTTAACACATGTCCTAAAAATACAAAGGGTAAAATAAAATAACAATAAACAGTGATCCCAGATCACTCCTCGGGCGGAGCCGTCTCCTCAGGCTCACCCTCCTCCTCCTCATCTGCATCAAAATCTGCGTTACCACAGAATGGTACCGCAGGTAAGTATAACCCAAAAATAATCTCAGGAATAAAATGCATTTAATACAACCAACATGCATGCATATGATGAAATATGCATTTTTCCTCAAAACATCATTTTCCCCGAAAATGATAATTTTCCAACACACGCCAAAAATCTCATTTGGCCCAAAAATAATCCGTAAAACATTTTCCCAGAAAATGATTTACACAAAATCCAACTCACACTATTTTCCCAGAAAATAGCCAATTAATCCGTTATTACCCTATGCACCATGGCCTCCCCTAGGGACCATCCGCACGTCCTGGCTTCGTAGCGATGCCCAGTTCCGCGCCCAGCGCGTACATGGCCGAGCACTCACTACGCAACGAGCGATGCCCAGTTCCGCGCCCAGCGCGACATGGCCAGACATCCTCTAGTCCCCGCCAGCAGAAGGACCACGGAGTCGGCACGAATCTCTCGTCCGATCCCATTGTCGCCCAGCGACAATCCAGGGGACGTTACTCAGTTTATTCCGCTCCCGAGTAACCAGAGGAGCTCCACCGAGATAATGCCCCATCTCGGCTTGGGGTCGTGATACGCACGCACCCAAATTCCATTCTCACATGAAAACCCAGTTTTCATAAACACATGAACATGAATGCAATACACGAAAACCCAGTTTTCCTTTACAAACATGATCATGCATGAAATAATGATATGCACATGTACCAACACAAATCCACATTCCTCAATAACCAATAACCAATCCAATCAAACCAACCCAAACAACTCCAATCATAAATCCATCCGACCCCCGTACTCCTCGGACTCAGTCCGGCATGCCAAAAAATACAGTGAAATGCGTTAGTGCAAAAATACATAAAATTCATGAGAATACTTTGGAGAAATACTTACAGCGCTATATGATAATTTCCGGAGGATCACGAAGCTGAAAAAGGCGACGTCTGAGCAACACCACAGTGTAAAATACACTGTGGCCGTGGGTCACAAATACCCACTTTTCAACGGAGACAAACGAAGACCCCAAAATGATAGGGTAGGGCCTAGAGAGGTCGGTGAAGCCAATGGTGGTGGTGGTTTGCCGTGGATGACGGCGCAAATGGTGGTTTAAGGCCAAAAATGTACAAATCGGAAATGGACTTGGTGGGGCTTCACCGGTGACGGATCGGAGCTGGGGTTGGGTCCAAAGGGTTGCCAAGAGGTCGGGGATGAAGTGGTAGGAAGATGGTGGCCAATGGTGGTGCGACGGCGGCGCAATGGCGGAAAGAGTGCCGCGGCTTCGTGCCGTGCGTGGAGGCTAACGGTGGCTCGAACGACGGTGAGGTTGGTGGGGTAGGACGGCCGGCGGCTGAGGAATGCAAGGGACCGGGCGGTGAGAGTCACCGCCGGCTCGACGGCGGCGGGCTGGGTGGAAGCCGAAGTCGCACGGGAGAGAGGGAGAAGCAGCTCGCGCTGGAAGAAGGAGAAATAAGGAGGAAGAAAAAGAAAAGAAAGAAAAGAAAAGGAGGAAAAGAAAAATAGGGAAAAAGAAATGAGGTCCAATCCTCATAACTTGGGTCACGAAAATGATCCAACGGAAACGATTTTAAAACCACAAATTAAATAAAATAATTTAAACGTAATGGTAAAGTCAATTTGAAATAATTAAATCTCACAATAATTAAATAAATATTAAAAGCAATTTAAATACATAACAATAAATAAATATTAAGAAAGCACATAAAAATAATTTTCACCAAATTAAAAATCCTAAAAATAACCCACTTAAAAATCCAATAATTTTAAAATAAGAGAATAAATTTTTGAATAAATAATAAAAATCCTTCAGTAAAAATTACACTAAAATACGGGGTGTTACAACTATCATTCCACTCGGAATGATAGAAGTTGTGGCAGGACTCGAGAAGGACGGACCTTATCCTAATGTTTATAACACTAGTCTTTCATGCTCTAGAATGCATGAAGCAGTTGATATAACTTTGGAGACTTTTTATGATTAGTTGTACTAAGATTATGCTACTATTTGGTTTGAACTTATGATGGTTATTAATGCATTGTGATGTTTTTAGTTATTCTGGTATAAGTTTTATTTTCATCCTTAATCCACTTAAAATATTGCATTCTGCTAGTTGCACTTATAGGATTCATTGCATATTAACTGTCATGTATTGGGGTATACGCTTTAAGTCTCCATTGCATCCCAAGCGGAGGTTAGGTGGGTGTGAGAGTTTTGGGTTGCTTTCGATTGAAGGGAGAGAGCTCAGGGGTGTGGCTTGTAACAGCCCGCTAGAAATTCATTGGTGGAATTTCTATTGACTTTAGGAATCTTGTGAAAACCCCATAAGTTTTTACGAATCGACCAATCGCACAGGTTTTAGTCTGTCAACATAGTGAGTGTCTCACTATGGTGCTAGAAATATGAGTTTAATTATTTGAGGTAGTTAGAAGTGTCAGAATGCGTTATGGTCTACGCCGTTAGACTCAGTGGATTATTTAGGATTTTATGGCGCAATAGCCTATTTTCATAATTCTGGACGAAACATCTGTTGAAAATTGTGAAATTATTTTTAGGGGCACTTCGGGGTTGAATTTCGGTGAACTATTTTCACTATAGGTTAATATGAATATTTAAAATTTTTTAGTACTAAGTTTATTATGAATTTTTTTGAGTGAATAGTAACCTCGATAAGCGCACCCAGTGCAGTATTTTCAAAATCACAGTCTGAAATGTCCAAATTAGGTTGGAAGAGTTTATTTGGACACTTGGCAAGATCTTAGCCACATATAGTGAATAGTATTAGACATTTGGCACCATGAGGAACCATTAGATGGATTTGTGAAGGAAGTCAAGGTGTGAGATCATGCCACCTAAGCAAAGCTCTATCTCATCTTATCAACTAAATTGTGCCAGACCAAAGAGGGTTCCAACCCTAGCAAAACCTAAATGGTTGGAATCCAATTGAAACTCCAAAAGCTTGGTTGAAACCAAAACCCTAAACGGTTTTCTCAAACTCTAAAGTTGGCTTCCAAACCCTTTTTAATCCGATTTATAGCATTGTGTTTAATCACTTGATTAAATTACTTCCACATGCTATTAATTAATCAAATCATTGTTATGACATTATTATCCAACCTTTTAAACCTTGAAAATTTGATTGGGCCAAGAAAAAATTAGTTTTGGGCTTGATTGCATCTCAAACCCTAACCAAACCCCCTTTAAACCCCAAATTGAAGCCCACTTGGTGGGGCCCACCAAGGCCCACGAAATTGGCAACCTTGGCAAAGCTTCTTGGAGAAGTTTCCTCTCCCACATGGCAGACCATCCACTGCCATTGGATGCATCCAATAGTGCTTTGATGTGAAGGAGAAATCCACTCCATCAACCTCCATCTTTCACAGCTGCTGTAGGCAATCTTTGCACCTCACTATTCTCCACTTTATGTCACATAGCCACCTCCAATCAAGGGTCATTCCAGCCCACAACTTCCCCCTCCAGGAGTCTATAGTCGTGCACTTTTCATTCCATTTTATCACTTCCTTTCCCCCATTCTTAGAGAGAAACCCAAAAGAGCTCTCTTAGGTAGATTTCTGGGACATTTTGCATGGCCATTTACGACCCTTTGTAAGTATTTTTGTACGATGATTCCTTCACATAAGTTCTTCATCTTTGAGTCTAGTTTCCGTCGATATCTTATTAGTCTCATTCCATGCTCATTTGATCGATAAAAATTATATTTTAACCAAGGAAAGGTCATTCTAGGCGTGAAACTAGAGAGTATGTTATATTTTGGAAGTTTTGACCAAGCTAATGGACATATCTTGGTACGAAAATTTTATGGAGTGTTGTTAACATGTGTTTATGAATGTTCATTGAGGTTTTGTTGCTTGAATAAAGTTTTTGATGATAGATTTTGTTAGAGTTAGAAACTTGAAAACTGGAAGTGGAAAAACAGTTTCTGTTTTGTGAAAGTTTGAATATTTCGTGGTTTAATCTTATTCCAAAGGCTTTGATATTTTATATGATGATCCTAAGCCTCTTATATACATGTTAGGATGTTATTTCGAAGATATTTAGTATTAGTTTTAAAGATATGATTTTCTATGCAAGAGGATTTCGGTTAGGCCTAAACTTTGATGTTTTTGAGTTAGATCCATGTTTTATTAAATTTTAGCCATGTGATTTTAAGTTTGATGGTTGGATCTTCTTTAGGACACATTTTTAAACCTTTTGATGTGTTAGTTTGAAGATCACATGTCTTTAAGCCATGAATCAAGAGATTGATCAAAGTTAGTTGGGAAAAACAGTTTCTGTTTTGGACTAAGTTTAAAACCAAAAACTCCAAGTGTTGTTTTGTGATTTTTGGTGAGTTTGGTTTGATGATTTAAAGCATGTTTGATCTTAGGATGATGTTATGAATATTTTAGAAGTAAGATTTGATTTTTTGGAATTCTTGGAGATGTTTTTATTAAGGTCAAAACTTGTGATTTAAGGTTTACCTTTTGTTAAAAAGTTTGGGTCTTTTTACAAAAAGTTTGGTGTTGATGGTTAGCTTTTCTTAATGGATATTTTAAGTGTATTTTTAAACTTAGGATAGGAAGATCCTTGTTACGAAATTTTGGTTTAATCATGGGTTTTGAATATGGAAGAAATTGCAACCAAAATCAAGAGAAATGGTCTATGAATGTTTCGGTCATTATGAGTTTCCATAGTTGTGATTGGTTTTAAATTTTTTTGAGTTGTTATTTGAGTCTAGGACAAGATTTACATGAGGAATGTAAATTTTGGTAAATTTTGGAGTTAGGATGTGAAATTCTTAAATTAGGGGTAAAATGGTCATTTGCCCACATGTAGAGGGTAAAATGATAATTTTACTCTAAGTTGTCTCTTTTCACATTTTTAATTGTTAGTAATTAATTTCTAACATTTAGAATACCCTCTTACAGTTCCTCGTGTTTCGCGCTTTATTCTAGTAGAACGCGACGATCGAGGTAAGTTAGCTTTTAACTTACTATCAGTTTAATGTGTATGAGTGAAAAGTAAGGGAACTAAATTGTATGTATGCATGTTATCATATGTGCCATGCCAAATCATTATATATTTATCTGTTACACAGAATTTATTTTGTCATGAATTATTTATCTGTTACACAAGATATTCTGTCACGTATTCATATACATTGCAAGTATGTCATGTTAAGTTAAGTATGTCATCTGTTACATGTATTTCATGTCATGTAAGATTCACTGTCACATGTTACACCATGTTAAGAAATGTTGTCTGTTATATGGTATGCCATGTTACAAAATGTTGCATGTTACATGTATGTCATGTTATGAAATGTACTCTGTTACATTTATGTCTTGAAGTATGTCATGTCTGTCATCTTACGTTCATGTCACGTTATGCTACGTCAGGACTTTTGTCTTTTATGTCACGTTCATGTTACGTCACGTTACGAAATGTCATGTATGCTAGTTAAGTCATTCATGTCAATCACGACCCTAAGCGCTAGGATAGGGTAATATCCTAGTGGAACTCCTTTGTTCACGCTGGAGTGTCTAAATAGGTGT
The DNA here is from genome assembly GCF_001411555.2 of Juglans regia. Lineage (NCBI taxonomy): Eukaryota > Viridiplantae > Streptophyta > Magnoliopsida > Fagales > Juglandaceae > Juglans > Juglans regia. The sequence goes on along the minus strand of NC_049909.1, from coordinate 5,836,440 downwards.
GAAATTCCCTGGGTTGACGAAGTACAGTCAACAGGTTGCGAATGTGGCCTAATTAGCTGGTCACCGGAGCGCGCCAGGCACTAACGCTAATGGTGCCACACATTATGTTACGTGTGTCCACAGCAAGTGTGGCACAAACAAATAAATCATGGGGCCACAACAACTATGGAGCATGAAGTATGGGGCCACAACAACTGTGGAGCATACACTATGTGAGACACAGTAATTGTGACACGTAGAATACGTGGGGCCACAACAACTGTGGAGTACGTATTAACGCACTCACAGCTGGTATAGACACATGTGATGTGATGCGGTAATCGGCAGGGACACACGGCTCAAGGGGACCTGTGTAGCACCCATATGGTCACTTTAATGATTAAGTCTATTGAATAAGATTTCAAGTTCATGTATTTCACGTTCAAGTCATGTTTCAAGTTCACGTTATGTTACGTTCAAGTTTACGTTCACGCAATCATGGTAATCCCATGAGACAAGAATATGTTTCAAGTTCATGTTATGTTATGTTCACGTTTACGTTATGTTCCAAGTTCACATTTATGTTATGTCATGCTCAAGTTCATGTTCAAATTATGCATGTTCACGTTCATGTTATGTTTCAAGTCCATGTTATATTTCAAGTTCACGTTCATGCTATGTTTCAAGTCAATGTTATGTTTCAAGTCACGTTCATGCTAAGCTTCAGTTTCAGTTTAAGTTATGCCAGTTATGTTGTGTTGTATGTCAAGTTATGCTATGATTACTTATGATTTGATTATGCATTCATGTTTTTACTGCCATGCATGAATCATTAACTTGTGTGGAAGTTTTTTGTTAACTTGCTGAGATTTGTAATCAAATCTCACTGTGGTAGTCCCAACTACCATTCCCCCCGAATGGTAGATTTTGTTATAGGATCTGAAGGAGAACCGGGAATCGACCAACTGGAACTGGTTGACTAAGCGACGGTGCGACGTAGATGGTAGTACAGTAGTTACCTCAGATTACTACTTGTATTTGTGGAGTTCAATCTCCATCACTCTTTTGATCACAACCTTATGGACTATTATTGTGATCTTCGTTGTTTAGTATGTCGTTAAGTATGGAGTATGTTTTAAGTATTTAGGATATTTTAGTTTGGTGCATAGTATTGCTAAAGAAAAAAATTATCCGCTGCGAATATTGCATAATGCTAGATGCATGTTAGAAATATTGCATCTTATATGTCATGAACGGAAGCAGGTAACCTTGTGTTGCATGTCTCGACGCTTCAAATGTCCGTCTGATCCCAAGCGGAATCTGGGGGCATCACATGGCTTGAGGGAGAGAGGGAGCAGATGTCTTTCAACTTGAGAGAGGGGAAGAAAGGGGAGAAAGAGAAAGGGAAGGGAGATTGTAGGCTGAGGCCGGTTGTATTCTAAGTTTTTTAGATTGTTGACATGTCGTTCCATCATTGGAGGGTGTAAGCTCCCTCTTGACACCACATTCAATTTGAAGTTAAACTCTAGTACTATTCATCCTCATTTGGATCTAAATATATGCATTTGGATTTAGATGCTGATGCATATACCTAGATCTAGGTGTGACTCTGTACTCGGATAAATATCTCTTCAGGTATCCAGATTTTTAAAATTTTAAGAAAACTAAAACTAAAAGTGATTGAACTAAATAAAAGTACATCTTTAATTTGGAAGAATCGTAAAGATTGGAAAGTTTTCCTTTTGCTTTTTCACCTTTCTATGCTACTCATCTCCCATGGAAGCTTTTTCTTTTAGATTTTTCAGATTTTCTGAGCAACCCATAATTGCAATGGAAATTTTTTTTCTTTTGCTGTCTTTTTTAATCTTTTTTCTGCTAACTCGGCAAGGTTTCCATTTTCGTGAGCAAAAGAGAACTGAAACTTGGCAAAATACAGGTGAGAGAGAGATGAGAATGGCAAGGCAGAAGCAAGGAGTACAAATACTGGAGTGTCATCAAAATACAAATCCTTCGTTTCGGTTTAAGCACTAGAACGGAATATTTTGATATCAATACGTTTTGGTATACCGTTTTAGGATTAGCTATATATATGTATATATAAATTGATAATTAATAGAATAAGTACATGCATATATAAGTGTATATCATGTATGTATATATGCATATATAAATGGAAGAATTGATGATTTATAAAATGAATATACCTTAAAAATATTAAAAAAGGTAGAGATATAGGTGTTAAAAGATAATATTAAAAAAATATAAACTTGAGTTGAGATACACAAATAAAAAAGTAAAAAATAAAATAGGAGAGAAATTATTAAAAGAAAAAATATATTCATCATCCATTTTCTCATAATCCATTTTCAACCTATCATTTAATGCCACATCATGAGATGATAAGAGGATGATGATAATTGGGATGATGAGTAGCATTACATTTATTTTAAAAAGAGAATGAGGGAATACATTTAAAGTTACAAAAATTATAAATTACATAAAAGCCTTTTAGATTTTAAAATTACTTGTAGATTTAAATTTATAAAAATGTCTTCCAAACTCAAGAAAATTACAAAATTGCTATTAAAGCAGTATGGAATGGACTGAGGTCCGGAATGACCAGAATAGGCTAGGTTGAAATTTGAAATGAAACAAAATGATGAGGTATAATATATCAGGTACTACACCGGAATAGAAAATTCTAGCCAGAATGGCCAAAAGGGAACGAAATTCAAAACTATGATTACCACACTTATTGTGGCTCTTGGTGGAGGTGTTGTTGATTTTTTGTTTTTTTATGGTTCAAATTTAATTATATATATTTATCTTATTTATGGAAAAAAAAAATACAAACTGGATAACAAGTAATAAGCCCGCTATCGTGAAACAAGTTAAACATTGATGGTGCTATTTTCCTTGATCATTGTAGATCAGGGGTGGGTATGGTGCTTAGAGATGAAGGTGGCAAGGTGATCTTCACATCTAGCAAACTAGAACATTAAGTGAAGGACCCTCTGGAAATTGAACTTTTGGCAGTTTTGATAGGTCTACAGATTTGTTATCCTTTGGAGATTCTTGAGCTTCAAGTGGAGAGTGGCTCACTTTTGGCGGTACAAGAGTTTAATAGAGAACAAGAGTCTTTCTCTATCTGGGGAAATTTGATTCATGAGATTCTAAGCATGCTGCACAGGTTTCCTAAGGTTATAGTCCAGCATAGAGGTCGAATGGCTAATGGTGTTGCCCATAGTTTGGCAAGACAATCGTGGCATATTGATGATCTAGTAATTTGGTAGGATTCCTTCCCTGAAAGTGTTTCCCAAGTTATTTGGACTGATGCTGATTACGCCCAAAATATTCTACGGTTCTATAGGTTTAGGGTGTCAATCCATAGGGAGTTGGAAGAAACACTACAAGATGCAAGCTAAAAGGAAAATATTAAATGACTATAAGATAAGAATATGGAAATTCTACCTAAAGAACGCAATTAAAATGAGATTAGGGCATGGATAAAAAAGCAAATAAAGCTTTGGGCTTCCATCAACCAAATCCAATACTCTGACTTTTTCAATCTAAACTATATACACAGTTAAGAATTATAGCACAAAATTCCTAATTGGAAGATATGACATTATAGTCATCTACTGTCTCAAATTTAATTATACAATCTATTACCATTTATGTGATGCCCCCAATCCCTGCTTGGGATGGAACGGAGATTTAGAGCGTTGGGACATGCAACACAAGGTTACATACCCCCGTTCATGACAGTTAATATGCAATGAATCCTAGTATGCAACTAGCAGTATGCAATAATCGCAGCAGAAATAAAAGGTTAAGGTGAAAAATATGCCAGAATAACTAAAACATCCCAACTTCATTAGATAATCATCATGTTCGAAATACTAAAGTATCATAGACTTATATACAAAGTCATAACATTCTCTTAATGCGATTTAAAGCATAAAGGACTTGGGCTATGAATGTAACGCCCGTCCTTGTGGTGGGACTTTTTATAAAATGATTTTAGAAAAGACGACGGGAATTACCATTCGATTTAAAACTTTTTACTTCCATACCCAGGGTGCAAGACTCTACGTTATAAATAAAATATGATTTGAGAATGAAAGAGGTTTACAGCGGAAAACATTAATTTTAATAATAAAAAGGCCTTTCATACATTTCATCACTCATGCCTAGACTTCCGTACTCTTCCCCCTCGGTCATGTCCGTCCTGACGCGTACTTCATTCAGTTCCTGTGGGGGGAGGGGCATGCATGAAAACTAAAATGAGTCGATGACTCGTAAGCATTACTTTATACAGTTAAAATATAACAACATAGGTTTTCATTCATGCATTCATCATTCCATACATACTATATTTACATTCATACATGCATACGTGCGTTCTTTTAAAAACATCACTGGACGGGATTTTTCTTTAAAGAGGGGTTTTCTTTTCATGAAACGTTTCTCCCGTCAGTGCCTTCATTTCTTAAAGAGTTTGTGCATTCGTGCACTCATGCATCCATACATTCTTTCTTATCACATTCATTGGCTGGTACACACTGTTATGCCCCGTGTGTTGGGATTAGCGGTCTTCCTTTGGACCCGACTCTGCCCGTGGCCACGGGTTGGGAATCCCTTTTCAGTCAGGGGGCGGGACTGGGTGCACTAACAGTACTACTTACCCGACATTGCAATCTGCCCATTCATTGGTACCCTTTCTATTCATTCATATGGCCGTTACGTATTTTCATACATTAAACGTTCAGTCCATTCTTTCAGTTCAGTCCTTTCATTCAGTCCAGTCCTTTCATTCAGTTATTTTCATTTAGCAGTTCATTCATGAAAAAAAAAATGTCATTTAAAAGCATGGACTTAAACATCGTCTTTCGTGGCATCCCTAAAGTATCAGTTCATAGGGGCATTTTAACATCAGTTCATAGGGACCTTTTAAAACACTTTCTTCGCGTCAGTCAAAGCATCAGTTTAAAGCTCAAGGCACAGGCCCCATCGTTTCTCTTATTTTCTTAGAAAATACATATAATAGATACAGTGTATAGTCATCCATTCACATGCATACAATTAATACTTTTGGGTGCGTAAACAAGGGCTTCCAATGAGAGGCCGTACATACATATACCTTTGAACACTTAGCATGCTTTTGTAAAAACATCATTTCGTAAGGCATTGTAAAGGAAAAACGTTTTGTTTTTGTTTCGTGTATTTTAGAAAACTCTAGAAGAGTATGAACGCAATACTTACCTGGACTCCATGCTACTTTCATATCATGCAGTTCATTCATGTGCATGTCAGATGGCAACCTACATGCATGCATACACATATCCTTAGCGTCATTCTCTATCCTATGCATAAGCAACTTAAACTTAGAAGACATAAGCTACACTTTACTTGGAACACTTTGTTTCTATCCCGAGCTCTTACGTGTCCTTTACTATGCTAAAACCTTCGGGGACCACTTAAGATCACTACCTTTTCCAAACTCGACGTTCTACTACGAGTGCTTATCCACTAAAGGGAACCCATGATTCACCTTAGGGTTAAGACACTAAGACCTTCGTCTTACTTTTGTTACTAACCACATTCCAACACATGATTCCGACTGATGGAATCACGCATCCCAATCCTAGACACCGCCACTACCTTCGTGCACCTTAGCCCACACTAAATTCTCATTCTCATCCATACAAGCCACACGGCTCTAAACCAACTCTGAGTCTTAAGCACCATGTAACTGTGCTTAGGACAGAGTACCTATTACATATGGTGAATCCATCTGGTACATGTGTCTCACCAGATTACACACGTACCTTACCCCCTTATCACTTAAGACCAACATATAACACATTGATCACACGCTCCTGTAAACAAGCACCATACTCCGATACCAACCTTCTCTTAACCCGACTAGCATGAATTTTTGTGCTACCCGTCCCTTATGACAGTTCATCCCAACACTTAGCACGACATGACTTCGTTCACCACTACGCCTACTTACGTCACGTCATATAGCTCGAGACTACTCCCAAGCTACACCGTGACCGTGTCACGTCACCTGATATCCTGCTACGTCATTTCTACGCCAACTCCTAACTCATCACGAGTATGATTCCTCACGTACTCCTATCACATCGTGGCATCTTATCACAATCTCGCTGCGTCATTCCTACGCTAACTCCTCACCTGTCATAAGCATGATTGCTGGTAACCATGTCACTTCGTGACATTCCCCAGCCATGCTTCCGCTGCGCACTCTCACACTTGTTATGCTACTTCACCCATACTCCCAGCCATAAATCAACTACACGGTGACACCCGTCACCTCGGACTACAGGCCACGCCATAACTACTTCGGGACACTATTCCACAGTTCCCGATACTACTCATCACGCTTTACGCTCATCAACCACACAATCATCTTTATCTCTGTGACATGCCACACGGTGTGTCACTGCACCTCTTAGAGTACACTCCACATATACTCCTTCTCACACGTTACGCTATATCACCACTACGGCATATGTGCCATATGGTGTATCACTTCATCAGATGGAGTACACTCTGCGTGTACTCCCTTCATACATGCTACACCAGACAGAGTACACTCCGCTTGTACTATTCTCATTCCACATTACATGGCTCACAGTCGTTAGAGGGAAGGGCAGGCTATTGCATAATCTCATCCTCGGAATTTGCTTACGTCAGAAAGAAGAAGCCTTACGTCAGAAAGAATAAGCGTACGTAAGAAGGAATGAGCGGGGTGTTACAATGAACATCAAAATCAAGTCTAGCTTCCTCTCCAGATCCGACTCCTCCTTAATCATGCAAATCCAGTGTTCCATCAATCTCATCCTGGTTGATTCCTGACACAACTTCTATCATTCCGAGTGGAATGATAGTGGTCCCATAAAAGGGTGAGATTCACTTGAAATCTCAGTAAGTTAAACAACTAACTGAGACAAAGATAAATCAATCATGAAAAATGATAAATATGCAATGCATGAGATGCAGAAAATCAGTATACATGTCTCCAATCCAGATTCCTCAACATTTTTTAAAAATATGGAGACACAGGTTTTTACTCAGTAAGTAATTTTGTCATCATTTTTAAAAAGACATAACTTTCTCATAAAAATTTCATCATAGATTTACATCATTCATAATATGTGGTAATGTCACAATTCCCCATATGCACTGTGAGTACCTACCGGTAACTGTAGTATAACTTACGTTGAAACCACGATGTCTATAGACTCGTTCTGAATGCATTGATAAATAACATAACATCATAAAAATCATAACGTGTACACCCACCAGTGTTAGGTGTCTTAACATGTTGACTTCGTTCTGGCGTTCTTTAAAAAGAACCCATTCAAAGCATGTTGACCGTTTTTCATCAACCCGGGGCTTACCACTCTATTATTAAACACTCCAGAGTGGACAGAGAAGTTCCACCAGGATAATTTCCCATCCTGGCCTTTGGGATCTAGACAAAATGATTTTCATGCTATGCTTAAAAAAAATATTTTTTTTTTATGACATATGCATATGTAGTAAATTTCATGCAAAAATGATACTTATAAATGTAATATGCAAAAAGGTGAAAATGTCATATATTATGTAAGTATGCACTCGATGTGTCATATTACATGATAATTTATGCTCAAAATGATAATTGAAGAATAAATGAAGCATTTATCAATAATTCATAAGTAATTTATCAAAGTGTAAATTAGAGGCCAACTTACAAACTTCTAGAAAAATTTAAAATTAAAGTCGTAACTCCGTAAATAGTGCGTATACTAAGTTAGGGTTAATACTCTTATTTATAGGTTCAAAATCAAAGGCTTAAAAAATTGGGTATTTACAAAAATACCCCTAGACTTTCAAAAATTACCATTTAGGTCCTAAATTTTTACTAATTGCAAACAAACTTCCAATTTAACCAAATTTCATGGATTTCATATTTTTGTCATTCTGAAACCATCTATACCCTTAGATTTTTAAAATACAAAGTGGAACTTGTTCAATTAGTCACAACTCGGGGCACACATCCTAGTTGATGCCTATGTGTATTTTCAACTATTGATCCCTGTGAATGCATGCATATGAGATTTTTTTAATCATTAATGATCACTAACATCTTTAGGGATATTATGAAGTATAATCATTGAGTAATCAAGTTTGTCCCAACACTTAATCAAAGCTAAGAAATCCTTAATCACCAATATGCTTAAAACCGATTTGTGCTTGATGATCAAAACAAGATATATTTAAAACCTATCATAACATGCTTCTAATCGCAAATTTAACCTTTCATAATCATGTTAGGATAATGATAGATCATATCAAATCATGCTTAGGACATGCCATAACTAAACTTCCAATTAAAAACATTCAATCATTCAAACCTTCCTTTAATTGACCAAGTTTTGCATTAAGCATCATAACCTTCTCAAGACTCAACCAAATTTCGTACCAACAATTGGAAACAAAGCTTGAATGCTAGCTAAGATCAAAAGGAAGAAAATTTACAAATTTCGTGGCCTTCCAAGCACTCTAGACTGCCTTATACAAGAACACTAAAAAACTCACCAAAACTCACTCTGTTTGCACTCTTTTGATCTCTAAGAGGGGGGAAATGCTCTCAAGGCTCAAGATGATTCTTGGAGGTGTGGTGTGGGTGAAATGATAAGGGGAGGGAAGTATTTATAGGTGGCCAAGGGGTGAGGGACATTGGCTTGGGTGCTTGGTGATTGGGTGAAGTGGGAGGTGCTCAAATCTGGAAAATTTCCAGATTTGCTTGCATGAGCTTAGGTCACTTGTGCAGAATGAAATAATGTCCTAAATCACCATCATTTTCTCTCCACAGTAGCTACAAGGGTCCTGTAGATGAATCCTGATCGTAGGGCATCATTTGGATGGCAGAAGATCCCTCAAACCACCCTTGAAAACAGGTGGATGAAGGTGGTTTTGTGGTGGCAGAAAATCAGTTCAGTTTTGGATCTTTTTGGGCAGCAAAAATGAGTCAAAATCCTTCATGATGGTCATGGGACTTCTTGGTGATTGGGTGGAGAAGGAGGTGGCATGGGGTGGTGGTGCAAACCATGGTAGGAGGCTGGTTCAAATTCAATCCAATTGGTTCCTACACAAACTAGACCAAGGTGCACCCGGTTTGGTTCTTTGAATTGGTTGATGCAACCAATTTTTTCCAAGGCTCAAACTGAGTTTTGGAGTGTTTCATAAGGTTTTTAGGAACCATATTACCCTTGAGGATAAACCACAAAAATGTGAGACCCAAGGGCAAAACAGTCCAAGCATTCCAAAGGGCAATGCACAAAACCAATTGAAGCATGGTTTGGGCTTGTTATGTCATTTTTCTTAATGACATATGCAATGGTTTAGCTAGGGTATTAACATGGTCTAATCATGGTTTAAGGGAGTATTAATTCAAAAAAATCTGAATTAAACAGTTTAAGAAAAGATTAAGCATGATTAAGCTTCAAAGCATAGCTTAAAGTGCACTAACCTCAAGTATGATGGTTAATGACCTTAGCCAATTTTTAAAACTTAATTTGGATACTTTGAGTGTGATTTGGGCTTAAGGAAACCAATGGTATGGTATACTGGGTCTTTGGTCTTTGAATGATAAAATGAGTCCAAACATTCCAAACATGGCTTTAGGCCATATGAGCTTGAAAAGGGTCAAGGGTCCAATCTACACCAAAAGCCTTATGCCTTCCTATACTTGGGCCAAGACTAGTCTTGATTTTCTAAGGGCTTGGTTTAAGGTTTTCTTAGGCTAAGCCCATGAATGTACTTGGGTCCTAAAAAGTCTCACCAAAATTACTAATGGGCTTGCCTCTCTAATCCTTAGCTCATTAACAATAAGTACCAACATTAATACTAATCTCACTATCAACCATAATGAAAGTGATTAACCAATAATTAAAAGCCTAATCTAGAGTACTTAAGGGTTAATCAAGAGTTAATTAAGTGGGGTGTTACATCCTCCCCCCTTAAAACAAGATTTCATCCTCAAAATCTGGGTCAAATAAAACATGCAATGGATAAGGGTTTGAGTGTTGACTCACCAATCGCGCTATAGCTCGGGGCTCGATGGGGGTCTCCCATCACTATCCTCAGACACCTTGTCCTGGGTGTGGTAGTAGTATTCATCTGAATCTGAATCATAAAAGGTGTTAACCCTTTCTTGTTGTTGTCTCCATTGCCTAAACTCCTAGTCCTCAAGCCAGGGGTCTCCCTCCTCTCGAAAGCAAGTGCAACTCGGAGAAGAGTCAGATGTATCTGATGTGTCAAGGGAAGTAGGGTCAGGAATGAGTGACTCCTACTCGTACTGTCGCTGCTCTGCTGCCCTGCTCAACTTTGGCTGGTCTAAACCTACTGAGAGAGCCAATCTCATACGTCGTCTAAGCGATCTAGCCCTAGTCTCTCCCATCCAACAAATGGGGTCATAAGGCTGACGCTCCTCTTGTAGCCGTGCTCTCCTCAAATGGATGTGTCCTCTCCTATCATAGTTGAGGATATGAGTCTTGTGATGCTCTAACCTCTCCTGCTGAGCCTAGAATGTGTCAGCCATGTGGTCTAAGCGTCTCCGTCTCTGCTCTGCTCTCAACCTCCAAAGTCGACTTCAAGTCATATACATCTGATGGGTGGTCCTGTTGTCACCGACCATGTCGCAACTGAAAATGACGTGAAAGAATGTGGATCATATAGGTGAAATGCTAGAGGATGCCATGCATGAATGCAAATGCCATGATGCGATGCTAAACAAGTCACATGCCAAACAAATAAGGGTATTTGCTTCTCATGTCAGCTTCTTTTTCCCATGTGGCCTCTTCAATATCATGATTTCACCACAAACCTTAGCCAAGGGGATTTTACGATTCCGTAGTTCCTTATCCTTCCAATCAGTGATCTGAATTGGAACTTCCCCGTAGGTTAGGTTGGGCTGAATTGAAATATCCCTCGTGTCAACAACGATTGGAATTTGCTTTTCGAAACTCTTCTTGAGAGAAGATACATGGAAAACATTGTGGATTCCTTGCAATTCAGTGGGAAGATCCAGCCTGTAAGCAACTGCTCCTACTTTCTCCAAAATCTCATATGGTCCCACGTATCTTGGACTTAACTTCCCTTTCTTTCCAAACCGAAAGACTCCTTTCATGGGCGATACTTTAAGATAGACCCAATCGCCAACTTCAAACTCAAAGGTCCTTCTTCAACGATTAGCATAGCTCTTTTGCCTATCCTGGGCAGCCTTCATCCTTTCCTTTATTTGGCGGATCTGATCCTTCATCTCTTGAAGAATTTCCATACCATAGATCCGTCATTCTCCTACTTCGTCCTAGTATAAGGGAGATCTACACTTCCTTCCAAAATAAATAGAGAATTCAATCCTAGAATCTTAAACAATAAAACTTAATCTATGAATTGAAATAAAGTCAGTATTTACCAATCAATTTCTACCCTAGGCTTTACCAAGATTTAATTCTCCATGGAAGAACTAAAAAATAAAAATTCTCTTCTCTAAAAATGTGCCTCCTCCCTTCAAAACTCTCCCAATGATATACTTCACTTGGGTATAAAAGAAACCCCAATATTTTCCTCATTCTCGCCTAAACAATTGCCTAACTTTTAGTACTAAGATTAGTAGCCACGTATGCACTTTAGGAGTCAGAATTTAGATATTCTTATCAAATATGAATTGATAGCCCTTTAAGATAGCTTTCTAACGCATCAAGAATCACATCAATTGGATGTGTGAGTGGAAAGTTATGATCACAATACTAAGGTATGTCCAGGATGTCTTCTAGCACGTTTTGGACTTGGACTTCTTGCAGTTTCCTTTTGTGATTTGTTTCTTTTTTTGCTTGATCCGAATTACTCTCAAACCCACATTATTTAAAGTTATCATTTATTTGATATTTTGGAAAGTTATCCCAACGTTGAAGCCTTCTCATGTTGAAGCATCCTTGTTTTGCTAAAAGTCCACACGTCTATCCACATTGAAAGTCAGCCCACGTTGAGAATGAAGAGTACTTATTACTTGAAAGTCTTGCTCAATTTAAAAGTCAGACTTCGTTGAAAACTCTTGAAAATTATTCCAATTCAAAAATTCCTTTGAATTTGACTGGGCTTTAGCTCTCTCTTTTATGGATTCTGAAATTAAACATAAAAATGTGTTTAGGAGTATCCCAAAGTAAATAGAAACTAAATTCAAAATACCAATTAATTCATTTAATTTATATTCACATTTTAGTATTTTAGTCCAATAATTGAGTATTTAAAGTGCACTTTCGTGCACTCATTAGATGCTATGTTGTAATTCTTTTACAAATGAATAAAACAGTTTACTTTGTTATAGAATAAATAAATAAAAGCCCGTTCTCCATTAACAAAATTTGCTATTTGTTGCCGGGATCCTCAATCTGCCTAAATATATGGCAAATATTTGGATTTTCAATTCAGGCAAAATAAAATCTAGCCCTTGCACAGTTTGATTCTATAGATAAAAAAGAAGGCACAGCTTGAGCCTCTACCAGAGGTTGAATATATGATGGGCACTCCTCAGCGAGTAACTTTACATTAGATAACATAAGAGCACTTTTAGCTCATTGATGAGCTACATTACTTTTTTTCCCTCTTGGTATAAACAACTCTAGCAGCTTGAATGAATGAAAAAGGGGAAGATAAAGAAAATTAATGATAGTCCTCTCTCGTCTTTTTCTCTTTAGAAGAAAATCGAGGTGAAGTGGGGTCCACCGAGATTCTAACAAAATCAGAGGTGGTTGGGAGTGGAGGGGCAGAATAACGGACACTTCCGTCGTTTGTGTGAGGACTAAAATAGGTGGTTTTTGAGTGGTTTTTGGCGGTGAGAATGGGATTTCGTTGGACGATGAATGAAATCGAGGATAGATGGGGGAAGCTAAAGTTGACGAAGGAGGAAGCCCAGAGTATTGATTTTGATGATGATGAATCGGAAGAACTGAAATATAAAGAAGATGTTAGTCTTGTTGGGAAAGTCTGTATGGAGCGGCAAATCAGTACAAATGTGATCAAAGCAACGATGGCAAAAATTTGGAGGATTAGTAGAAGAGAAAAATTCCACGAAGTGGGATCGAATGTTTTTGTAACACCCGTCCTTGTGGTGGGACTTTTTATAAAATGATTTTAGAAAGGACGATGGGAATTATAGTTTGTTTTAAAACTTTTTACTTCCATACGTAGGGTGCAAGAGTCTACGTTATAAAATAAAACATGCTTTAAGAATAAAAGAGGTTTACAGTGGAAAACATCAAACTTAAAATAAAAAGGTCTTCCATACATTTAAAACATTCATGCCTAGACTTTCATGCTCTTCCCCTTGGGCTCTGTCGGTCTTGATGCATTCTACTCATTTAGTTCCTAAGGGGGAGGGGCATACATAAAAATTAAAATGAGTCGAATACTCAGTAAGCATTACTTCATAACGTAAAGATATAGCAACATAGGATTCCAGTCATGCATTCATCACTCATACTTACATACATACAAGACAATAAGCATACATTCATTTTGAAAATGTCACTAGGTGGGGATTTTATTAAAAGAGACGGTTTTCTTCTCGTAAAACATTACTCCCACCAGTGCCTTCATTTCTTAATGAGTCCGAAGACTCGTGCATTCTCTTATCACTTTCCATCGACCTTTACACAATAGTACTCCGTGTGTGCTAGGGTTAGCAAATCTTCATTTGGAACCTAATTCCACTTGTGGTCGTGGGTTCGACGCAGTACTGGGTGCACTACTAGCACTACTTATCCGGTATTGCAATCTACCCATTCATTGGTACCTTTATGCATTCATTCATTCATCATGGTCGCTACGTATTTTCATACATCATATCATTCATTCATCCAGTCATTTCTTCCATTCTTTGATTAATCAGTTCATTCGTGGAAAAGTATCATTAAAAAGCATAAGCATAAACTTAAACATCACATCATCGAGGCATCATTGGAACCATCAGTCCATGACATCCATAAAGCATACAGTTTATAGGGGCATTTTAAACTTTCTTCACATCGCCTAAAGCATCAGTACATAAAAGCATGAGGCATAAGCCTCACTTTTCATTTTAAAAGACTACATCCAATATCTACTACGTATAGTCATCCATCACATGCATACAATTAGATACTTGAGTTACATAAAAAGGGGCTACCAAGAATGGCCATTACGTACATATACTTGAAGACTTATACTTAGCATATTTTCATAAAACGTGGTTCATTTTGTAAAGCATCGTAAAGGGAAATATTTTCTTTTCATTTCGTTCGTATCTTTAGAAAACGTTAGAAGCATATGAACATAATACTTATCTGGTCTTTAGAAAACCCTAGAAGCATATAACACATACAATAGTGTTATAAAATATAATTTAATTGACTTAACTGAAAACACTGAGAGGAATTAAGATATAATATAATTTAAACTAAAATTTAGTTTATAAAATATAATCTTTCATCATTCATTAAATGATGAAGTTTTGCTAATTACTTTTAAGAGAATAAAAGCATCTAATTATTTAGAGTTTTCAACATAATTTAAATCTCATAATATTTTAAATAACTGAAATCATTTAGATAAAAATGATTTTCTACAATTATAATATTTTTGGAATTCTTCAAAAATATTATAATTGTCTTACTTAAAATTAGGCTTGGTTCAATAACACTGGAAATACCCCATATAAATATTTTCAGGACATTTAAAATATTCAAGGGCTTTAAAACACTGGACGTACTTTAAAATCAACTACTGACATTAAAAACATGCCTTCGATAGGGTAGAATGGAGTTTTACATTTTTTAAATAGGAAGAAGAAAGGAAAGAAAGGCTTTATGTCCATTAAGCTTGACATGAGTAAAGCCTATGATAGGGTAGAATGAAGTTTTCTTGAAACTGTTATGAGCAAACTAGGCTTCCATGAGAGTATAATCCAGCTTGTGATGATGTGTGACCCCTTCACTCTCAGTTTTGATTAATGGCTCTCCTACTGGTTTTATTGTTCCTTCAAGATGTTTGAGGCAAGGAGACCCTATTTCTCCTTACCTCTTTCTCCTGTGTACTGAATGGTTGATTAGTCTATTGAGAGAGGCTGAAAGAATTAAGTTTGATCCTGGCATACAGATTTGTCATGGGCCCCCTAAGCTAAATCACCTGCTATTTGTAGATGATAGCTTGATTTTTTGTGCTATAGATGTGGATACAAATGTAAGATTGCAAGCTTTGTTAAAGTAGTATGGCCAACAGTTAAATAGAGAGAACACTACAATGCTTTTCAGTGCCAATGTAGAATAGAATAACAGGCAGGCTATTGTGACGCCCCCAAATTCCGCTTGGGATCGAACGGACATTTGAAGCGTTGAGACATGCAACACAAAGTTACTTGCCCCCGTTCATGACATATAAGATGCAATATTTCTAACATGCATCTAGCATTATGCAATATTCGCAGCAGATAATTTTTTTCTTCAGCAATACTATGCACCAAACTGAAATATCTCAAATACTTAAAACATACTTCATACATAATGACGTACTAAACAACTGAGATCACAACACTAGTCCAAAATGGTTGTGCTCAAAATAGTGTTGGAGATTGAACACCACAAATACAAGTAGTAATGAGGTAACTACTGTACTACCATCTACGTCACACAATTGTTTAGTCGATCATTTCCAGTTGGTCGATTCTTGATTCTCCTTCAGATCCTGTAACAAAATCTACCATTCGGGGGGAATGATAGTTGGGACTACCACAGTGAGATTTGATTACAAATCTCAGCAAGTTAACAGGAAACTTCCACACAGGTTAATGATGCATGCATGGTAGTAAAAGAATGAATGCATAATCAAATCATAAGTAATCATAGTATAACTTGACATACAACATAACATAACTGGCATAACTTAAACTAAAACTGAAGCTTAGCATGAACGTGACTTGAAACATAACAGGGACTTGAGACATAGCATGAACGTGAACTTGGAACATAACATGGACTTGAAACATAGCACGATCGTGAACTTGAAATATAACATGAACCTGAGCATGACATAACATAAATGTGAACTTGGAACATAACATAAACGTGAACATAACATAACATGAACTTGAAACATATTATTGTCTCATGGGATTACCATGATTGCGTGAACGTAAACTTGAACATAACATAACGTGAAACATGACTTGAACGTGAAATACATGAACTTGGAATCTTATTCAATAGACATAATAATTAAAGTGACCATATGGGTGCTACACAGGTCCCCTTGGCCGTGTATCCCTGCCGATTACCGCATCACATCATAGGTTTCTATTCCAGCTGTGAGTGCGTTAATACGTACTCCACAGTTGTTGTGGCCCCACGTATTCTACGTGTCACAATTGTTGTGTCTCACGTAGTGTATGCTCCACAGTTGCTGTGGCCCCATACTTCATGCTCCATAGTTGTTGTGGCCCCATGACTTATTTGTTTGTGCCACACTTGCTGTGGACACACGTAACATAATGTGTGGCACCATCGGCATTAGTGTCTGGTGTGTTCCGGTGACCAGCTAATTCGGCCTCATTCGCAACCTGTTGACTGTACTTCGTCAACCCAGGAAATTTCACACCTATTTAGACACTCCAGCATGAACAAATGAATTACACTAGGATATTACCCCATCCTAGCCCTTAGGATCGTGATTGACATAAATAACTTAACTGACATACATGACATTTCATAACGTGACGTAACATGAACGTGACATAAAAGACAGAAGTCCTTACGTAGCATAATGTGACATGAACGTAAAATGACAAACATGACATAGTTCAAGACATAAATGTAACAGAGAACATTTCATAACATGGCATACATGTAATATGCAACATTTCGTAACATGGCATACCATACAACAGACAACATTTCTTAACATGGCGTAACATGTGACAGTGAATATTACGTGACATGAAATACATGTAATAGATGTCATACTTAACTTAACATGACATACTTGCAATGTATAGCAATACGTGACAGAATATCTTGTGTAACAGATGAATAATTCATGACAGAATAAATTCTGTGTAACAGATAAATATGTAATGACTTTGGCATGGTACATATGATAACATGCTTACATAGACTTTAGTTCCCTTACTTATCACTCATACACATTAAACTGATAGTAAGTTAAAAACTAACTTACCTCGATCTTCGCCTTTCGAGACAAAACTCAAGTGCGATCACAAGAAACTGAAATTAGTGATTTCTAAAAATTAGAACTTAATCACTAACAATTAAGAATATGGAGAAATATCAACTTAGAGTAAAATTACCATTTTACCCTCTACATGTGGAAAAATGATCATTTTACCCCTAACTTAAGGATTTTGCATCCTAACTCCAAAAATCACCAAAATTTACATACCTTATGTAAATTTTGTCCTAAGCTCAAATATCAATTCAGAAAAATTTAAATTTGAAACTAAACACAACCATTAAAACTCTATAGGACCGAAACTTACATAGGCCATTTCCTTTGATTTTGTTTTTGTTGTAATTCTTTCAAATTTCAAAACTCATGATTAAACCAAACTTTTTCTTCTACTATACTCATAACATATTCCTAAGAATAATCATGTTTTGAATCATGAACAAAAGTCATCAAAATCACTAAAACCACATTTGAACTTTTTGGTTTCTCTTCTAAGTTCAAAACAGATTTTTGTTTCTAACTTGTTTTGATCAACCTCTTGATCCATGACTTATAAAGAAGTGATCTTCAAATAAAAACATCACATGGTTGAAAAGGTTGTCCTAAAACAGATCCAAGCTTCAAACTCAAGATCACATGGTTAAACATCACCCAAAACATAAATTTAGCCAAGAAGATCATCACTTTGACCTAACCGAATATCTCCTTACATAAAATTTTATATCTTCGAAACTAACATAAAAAATCTTCAAAATAACATTCTAACATGTATACAAGAAGCTTAGGATCTTCCAATAAAAATATCAAAGCCATTGGAATAAGATTAAACCATAAAAGAATTAAACTTTCTCAAAACAGAAACTGTTTTTCCTCTTCCAGTTTCTAAGTTTCTAAACCTAAGAAACTATTTCACCAAAATTTTTAATCATGCAACAAATCCTCAACCAATAATCATATACACATGTTAACAGTACTCCATAAAAATTTTGGACCAAGATCTATTCCTTAGCTTGGTCAAAAACTCCAAAATATAACACACTCTCCGGTTTATTGCCCAGAATGACCTTTCTGGGGTCTAAATAACTTTTGACCAATCAAATAATCTCCAAATGGAACTAATAAGATATTCACGTAAACGAGACTCCAAAAGAAACAACTTTCATGAAGGAAAAGTTACGAGAAAATACTTACAAAAGCTTCGAAACAGGCGTTCAAAAGAGGTACTAAAAACTGTCCGAGAGTGTCTTTGTGTTCTATGAAGGAAAAGTGTAAATGAGAGTTGCTTTTTGTGGGAAGTGGACTGGAGAGCCTCTTACACAAGTTATGGAAAGTGATAGGACTGAAAGAAAGGTTGAGTGCTGGCATTTTCTTCTCATAAAAATCATTCCAAGATCTTTTCTCAAGGTGGAGTGTAAGAGTGAAAGAGTGAGGTGGCCCTTTAGGTTTGTATTTCAAAAACCTTCTAGGTCCTTCTTTGCAAAGATCTGGACAGCCAAGTGGGGGTACAAAAGTTAGCCATGACGCAATGCTAATGGTAACCAAATTCGTGGGCCTTAATGGGCCTAAACCGAATGGGCCTAAATTTTGGGGTTTAAAGAGGGTTTGGGTTGCTATCAAGTCCAAATCCAATATCACTTGGCCCAATCAATTTTTCAAGGTTAACAAGGTTGGATAATGATGTTCTAACACAAATTTGAAGGATTAATAGCATGTGGAAGTGATTTAATCAAGTGATTAAACACAATGCTAGAAATCGGATTAGAAAATGTTTAGAGGCCAACTTTAGGGTTTTGGGAAAACCGTTTAGGGTTCTGATTTCAACAATGTTTTTGGGCTTTCAATTGGATTTCCACCATTTAGGGTTTCATTAGGATTGAAATCCTTTTTGGTCTGGCACAATTTGGTTGAGCAGATGAAACAAAGTTTTGCTTAAGTGGCATGATTTCACAGCTTGATTCCTTCAAATCTATCAAAAGCTCCTCACGGTGCCATGTATATAATATTATTCACTAAGTGCGGCTAAGATCTTGCCAAGTGTCCAAATAAAATTTCTCTAATCTAATTTGGACATTCCACATTCTATTTTGAAACACTGCAATTGGTGCGCTTACCGAGGTTACTATTCACTCCGAAAAAGTGAATTATAAACTTAACACTAAAAATTTCTAAATATTCATATTAACCACAGTGAAAATCTTTTACCGAAATTCAACCTCGAAGTGCCCCTAAAAATAATTTTACAATTTCCAACAGACGTTTCGTCCGGAATTATGAAAATAGGCTATTGCGCCATAAAATCCTAAATAATCCACTGAGTCTAATGGCGTAGACCATAACGCATTTTGACACTTCTAACCACCTCAAATAAATAAAACTCATATTTCTAGCACCATAGTGAGTGATAACAATGACTATGTTGACAGACTAAAACCTATGCGATTGGTCAATTCGTAAAAACTTATGGGGTTTTTACGAGATTCCCAAAATCAATAGAAATTCCACCAATGAATTTCTAGCGGGCTGTTACAACTATTATGAACTTGTGGAGCTCATCTCATGGGTAGCAATATGATGATAAGTATCTTGGCCTGTCCCTAGTGGTAGGTAGGTCAAAATCAAGTGCATTTGCTGGAATCAAGCATAAAGATTGGCTCAAATTGCAAGGATGGAAAGGGAATATGTTTTCTTGAGGGGAAGGGAAGTCCTTCTAAAAGCAGTAGCTTTGGCAATCCCATTTTATGCTATGAGTTGTTTCAGACTTCCAACAAAGTTTTGTTCTAAAATAGAGAGTATGATGGCCCAGATATTGGTGGGGTCAAAAGAATAAAGAGAGAAATGTTCATTGGCTAAGCTGGAAGAAAATGTGCAAATCAAAATTTGTGGGAGGAATGGGGTTCAAGGAACTAGAGATTTTCAATATGGCTATGTTGGCAAAACAAGCTTGGAGGTTATCGCAGAATAAGGAGAGCTTATTCCACAAGATGTATGCTGCTAGATATTTTTCTGATGGTGACTTTTTGGTAGCTTCTCTTGGAGGTAATCCCTCATATGCTTGGAGAGGAATATGAGAGGCAAAGATCCTACTTGTGAAAGGGGGTAGGTGGAATGTGGGAAATGGAAGCTCTATCCATATTTTAAATGATGCTTGGATTCCTGGAATTCGAAACCTAAGACATGAACTGGGTTCTGAGCAGAGTGTTGAGCAACTCTATCAATTGGAGGACCACGTTTCCTCGCTAATTGATCCAAGTACTAAATGGTGGGATCTTACAAAGGTTAGAGCTCTATTCAATCCAAAAATTGTTGATGTTGTTATCAGATTACGCTATAGTCATATTGGAGCTATAGATCAGTGGATCTGGGAACATGAAAAGTCAGGTACTTTCTCTGTTAAAAGCGGTTACAGATTCTTTAAAAATTGCCTGGAACCTGAATGTGGGGAGTCCTCTAATGGTGCTTTGATGAAGAAGTTTTGGACTGCTCTCTGGAAGTTAAAAATTCTACCTAAGATTAAGGTTTTTGCTTGGAGAGCGTGTAAAGAGTTTACCAACTAAGACCAATGTCATTAAGAGAAACCTGAACATTGAGGGGCAATGTTGTTTTTGTCAACATCCAATGGAGGATTTGTGCCATGTTTTGATATTATGCCCTTCCATCCATGAATTCCTAACTCACAAGTTTTCTGCCATTCAAAATGGAGTTCATTTCAGTTCTTTTATCACTACTGCAATGGACCTTCTTTTCAAAGGCTCAACTGAGGAGTTATCTAACTTCTTCTTGATGGTTTGGGCCTTTTGGTTTAGAATGAATAAGATGGTTCATGAACAGATTGCCTTACCACCACAACAAGTTATTGGATTTCTTTTGCAAAGAAATTGAATAATGTATCAGTTAGGCATCATTTGGGCTCTCCTAATCCTAAAAACCTGCTATACAGATGGTCACCCCCTCCACAAGACTCTCTTAAGTTAAATATTGATGGTGCTCTTTTTTTTTTTTTACTTGAATAAAGCTGGAATGGGTGTTATTTTGAGGAATAATGTGGGAGAGGTGCTTATGAAAGTTAGTAGAATTGAATCTATTTATCTAGAACCAAAAGAAATAGAAGTTGTAGCTTTATTGAGGGGACTACATATGTGCATGAATATGGGCATCCCGAATCTGATTATTGAAAGTGATTGCTTGTTTTTGGTAGAAGAG
Source organism: Juglans regia (assembly GCF_001411555.2). Taxonomy (NCBI): domain Eukaryota; kingdom Viridiplantae; phylum Streptophyta; class Magnoliopsida; order Fagales; family Juglandaceae; genus Juglans; species Juglans regia. The sequence goes on along the minus strand of NC_049909.1, from coordinate 5,814,963 downwards.
GTTAGTAGCTCAATTGAGTCGAGTGCAACTATCAAATCTGTGGTAGCCGATGTTAAAAGCTTGATGCAAACATTCCCTCAATGCAGTATTCAACATAGTAACAGATTAACACATGAGGCTGCTCATCGACTTGTAAGACATGTATGGACCATTGAAGATATGATCATTTGGTGGAATAGTGTTCCTCCTATCATTGAGTATGTAATTTTCATTGATCAACACTATTGTAACATGTCTTAAGGTGTTATGCCTTTATGAAATGAAGTGCTTTTCTATCAAAAAAAACAAAAACACGCCTTCGAGGTTCGACACGCAAGATGAGACTTGTGATTGCTAGAGAGGATCGAACTGTTACATCCTTTCCTCCTTATAATAAATTTCATCCTCGGAATTTGCTTAGCGCTAGAGAGAAGAAGGAACGGGATGTTATAGTTTTTGTGGTGGAGTTTGCTAACCAAGCTGATAAGCAGAGAATAATGGAGGGGAGACCATGGTTATTCAACAATCAATTTTTTGTGCTCTTGAACTTCGATGGCTTCACGCCCCCACGAAATTGAACTTCAACATCGAAAGATTTTGGATTCAACTACATGACTTGCCATTAAAATGCATGAATAAGGAGAGGGGGAGGATCTTAGGTGGAATGATTGGTAAAGTATTAGAGGTAGATACAGAGGAAGATGGGAGTGGATGGGGTCTGTTCTTGAGAGTACTAATTGAAGTAGATCTATACAAAACCTTGGCAAGAAGAATGACCATTAATATGAAGGGGAAGGCTTACTAGATTCCTGTAAGGTATGAGAAACTACCTCATTTATGCTTTAGTTGTGGATGTATTGTGCACGAAGAATTGGAATGTAAGGGGAAGGTGGAGGGTGAGCATCAATTTGGTGCATGGTTGAGAGCAGGGGTAGAGTAAAAAATAAAGAAGGATTTTGGAGCTCGGAGAGAGGGGTCAAAAAATATTTAGAGGGGAAGAGTAGTGGTGATGGAAGAGGAAAAAAAGAAAATGAAAGGTTAGAGAAAGTGAGGGAAGGAGTATTGGGGGAAGAGATAGAAGAGATTCCCGTTACTCAGGAATGTGAGTTAAGCAGAGGGGAGAGTAGAGAGGATAAAAGGGAGGAGGCAGTGAATGAGGAGAAAAGAAGTTCAGAAGGGAAAGAAGTTGCTGAAGTAGAGAGGGAAGAAAGGGAAGGGGAGATGCTGGCTAAGGTAAATCTAGAGAGGGAGAAGGGGGTGGAAGGGAGTAGTTGGTTGAATGAAAGTAGTAAAAGAGGGAAGGTGAAAGGGGTATGGAAGATGAGAACTAGGGAGAAAGGAAAGAAGGGTGACATAATTAATGACTTATCTCCTACCAAGAAATTGTAGGGATTAGAGGTTGATAGAGAGGAGGAGGAGAGAGTTCGTAAAAAAGCAAAAGGGGTGGAAGGAAGCATGATTGAGATGGCAGAGGGAAGCATGACTGATTTGGTGGAGGCTGTAAAACAGCCCTACAAATTATTATGAAAATATTAAGTTGGAACTGCCGAGGGCTTGGGAACCCTCGGACAGTTCAAGATCTTTGCCAATGTAGTGTTCTTGATGGAGACTAAGATGAGGAAAACCAAAGGTGAAAAGATTAGAAGAAGGCTGAAGTATGAAGGCTGTTTGGTGATTGAACCAATAGAATTGAAAGGTGGGTTGATGCTTTTAAGCAACCAATCTATGGAAGTTGAGGTTGTGAACTACTCTCAGTGGCATATTAGTGCTTGGATTAAAGATGTGGAAGGCAATGCTAAATGGCTGTTAATAAGTTTCTAAGGACAACCTGAAACCAATCTAAGGGAAGGGACATGGAGTTTATTAAGCTCATTAAAACCACAAGATGATCATGGGTGGTGTGTGGTAGGTGATTTCAACGAGATATTGGTACATGATGAGAAGAGAGGGGTGAGGCAGAAATCAGAAAAACAGATGGCTCATTTTAGAAAGATGTTGAAGATGGGGGGGTCTGTTTGATTTGGGGTGGAGAGGGGATAAATATAGATGGAGTAACAAGTATGAGGATGAGTCTTTGACAAAAGAAAAACTTGACAAGGTTGTAGCCAATCTAAAATGGAAGGAGTTATATGCAAAAGGGTGGGTGGAAGTTTTGGTTGCAAGGAGCTTAGACCATAGCCAATCTTACTGCGCATGAACCAGAAAATAGAGAGAGTTTGGAGCCAAAAGAGGTTATTTAGGTTTGAAGCTTGTTGGTCTCTAGAAGAGAAATGTGAAGAAGTCTTAAAAGAAGTAAGGCAAAAGGGGTCAATGTGTGGGGGGGAACCATCAGAAGGGCTACTAAATAAGCTGGATGACACTAAAGGAGCTATACTTAGATGGAGCAAGCAAATGACCTATGATCAGAAGAGAACCTTAAAAGACAAGACAAAACTACTAAGAGAACTACAAGAAAATGAAGGATGCCACAACACTGCAACTATTAAAGCTTTACAAAGAGAGATTGGGGTCATATTGGAGAAGGATGACTTAAAATGGAAGCAAGGAGCGAAGGTGAACTGGTATCAAATGGGGGATAAAAATACTAAGTTCTTTCTCAGTTTTGCTAATCAGAGGAGAAGGCATAATAGAATTCAATTGATAGTTAATGAGTAGAACAGGAGGTACACGAGTCCAAAAGGTCTGGCAGGAGCATTCAAATGTTTTTTTGAGAACCTGTTCACTTCCTCTGATGCTGATTGTAGAGATATTGAAGATTGTCTGAATGAATTGACATAATGTGTTACAAGAGGGATGAATGACCACATTTCAAAAACTTTTATTAGAGAGGAAGTAGAAGAAGCTATAAGACAAATCGCTCCTCAAAAATCCCCTAGACCTAATGGTTTTGGAGCTTGTTTCTACCAGAAGCATTGGCATCTAATTGTTGAGGAAGTCAGTAACTCAGTGTTGGCTTGGTTGAATGGTAATTCTTTAACTTCTCGTGCAAACTTCACTTATATAGCACTTATCCCTAAGATTAAAGAACCAAAGTGAGGAAAAATGGAAAAGTGGGGAACATGATTATCAAGCTTGACATGTCCAAAGCCTATGATATGATTGAATGGCCATACTTGCAAGCTATTATGAGAAAGATGAGCTTCTGTAATGAGTCGATAGAATTGACTATGAAGTGTGTGTCAAATGTTTCCTATGATGTTCTTGTAAATGGTAAACCTGGAGGGAGAATCAAGCCCTCAAGAGGTTTGAGGCAAGGAGGCCCATTGTCTCCTTATTTGTTTATACTATGTGCTGATGGATTTAGCTCCTTACTAAACAACTCAGACCTGAGGGGAGAGACAAGGGGAGTGACTGTTTCAAGGGGTGGTACTCGAGTTAATCACTTACTTTTTGCTGATGACGGCATACTCTTTGGCAGAGCCAAGATAGAGGAATGGACAAAAATTCAAGGTTTATTATGGAAATATGAAAAAACATCAGGTCAATTCTTAAACAAGTATAAAACAATAGTCTTTTTCAACTCCAATTCAAAAGAAGAAGATAAAAGGAGGATAATGGAGGGAGGTGGAGCAATAATGAAAGGTAGCTATGAGAGGTATCTTGGGCTACCTGTAGTAGTAGGGAAATCAAAATATAATGCTTTAAGGAGCATAAATGAGAGAGTATGGAAGAAGTTCTGGTGAGTAATTGATAAGTGTAATTTTTATTTTATGTGATTTTTATTACTCCTTTATTTATGAAAAGTGTCAATTTTCCTTCAATAATATTGATTTTATTTTATTTCTACATATTTTTCTTTATTTTCAAAGAATGAAAAGATTTAGTGCAAAAAAAAAAAGCATTTTGGTATAAAAGAAGAAATCAAGGATCCAGACCGAAGAGAGGTGACGAGATCCAAAGAGAGCCGATGAGATTTGGGCGATGAGCCTTATACCGCGGGAAGCAAAGAGAAGTCGTTCTCTCAGTAGGTGAGGAGACTCAATGACGATCAGAATTGGTGACAAGAGTTAGGCGAGGAGCGAGGTATTTTACCTCTCGCTAGGCGAGAAGACCTGACAACAATGCTTTGTGTTGTTAGATTAGGCGACCAGTCTAACGATCAATTTAAAAGACTAACCTAAACGATATCGTGTGCAACAACTAGTAAAGGCGAGCAGCTTTACCGCTCGGAACGTAAACACACGCACATGGCACCAAGCAAAGTCTGTGGAAGAAATAATTGACTGTGAAAAAAAAAAGCACATACATGTTGGGACACATTGGGACTTAGTGGAGCTTGACGCCATGGGACTTGGTGGAGTTGACGTGCTGGGACGCCTTGGGACTTGGTGGAATTTTTTGAAGAACTTTTTGAAGCCTATACAAAGGCTTGTAACTAGGAGGCAAAAAAAAAAAAAAAAAAAAAAGAAGAAGAAGGTTGAGATAGTCGAGAGTTTAAGTTCGGAGTTTGAGTCTAAGTTTGTAGTTTGAGTTTTAGAGTTTTTATTTTTAAGTTTCATTGTTCTACTGTTTTTCCTTTCAGTTTTATTATGAACTAATTTTATTTTCTAGAGCTTTGATGTAGTCTAGCGTTGAACACATAATTTATATTCTAAGTTATTTTATCTTCAATATTTCTATTATTGAGTATTTATTCCTTATTCTCAATGCTTACAATTTTGTAGCTAACTATTGCTCGATCTATTGGATTATAATGAGACCGAGAGGTAATTTGTAATTGGAGCTCTAGGATTAAAAACCATTAGTAGAGCGAAAGTAGAGATACTTTACCGCGATTAGTGTGAATTTCAAGAAAAATTCAAAGAACTTAATGAGTTTCCAATTGATTAAATTCACATAGAGATATGAAGTTATTAATTGGAGATATTTTTGGTATTGTTCGATAAAAAGTATTGAATAGTTAAGCGATTTTTATCAACAATGTGGGTTAATTGAAATTCTATAGTAAGGAATAATAAATTGTGTGGGATTCGCTAGGTAAAATCAAACGTTCTAAATATTTTCTTATTATCTTTTAAAAATTCAAAATTTAATGCTCTTTTATTTAGTTTAAGTTAGATCATCTATTCTTCAAATTTCGGTTTTCCAAATAGTAATTAATTTGGTCAATTTCAGTACTCAATAGCATAATTAATCCCTGTGTATTCAATATCCGTTTTCTTGAAAACACTTTACTACTTGTTACGATTCTATGCACTTGCAGATAATTGCCAAAAGAAGCAACAATAATCAACAAAAAGGTAATGGTGTTCATTGGTGTTGTTGGGAGAGCATGGGGAAACAAAAAGGGAAAGGGGGTCTAGGCTACAGGGACATAGAGAGCTTCAATATGACTCTTTTGGCTACGCATGGGTGGAGGTTATTGCAGAACAAGACTAGTACGGCTGCTAAAATTCTTAAAGAAAAGTACTTCATAGACAAGCCTATTTTTGAAGCAAAATTGGGCCACAAGCCATCTTATATATGGAGAAGTGTGTGGAATGTAGTGAGTCTTTTGAGGGAGGGACTGAGATGGAAGGTAGGTAATGGCGACATTATTAAAATATGGGTTCAAAGATGTCTAGCAACACCTTCAACTTTCTCTGTACAATCTCCAGTCTCGATTCTAAATAATGAAGCAAGAGTGTGTGAATTGATGCAATGCAGAGGGGAGTGGAATGAGTCATTGATTAGAAGAATTTTTAGTAAAGAGGAAGCTGAGTAGATATGCAACATGCCATTGAGTAGCATGAATGTGGAAGATAAAATGATTTGGGGTCCATAAAAGAAAGAAAAAAGATTGTTTTCTATAAGGCGTGCATGCCACTTAGAGCTTGAAAGAAATAAGGCTAACAGAGGTGAAAACTCAAGGCATCAAGAGAGGGATCAAAGTTGTGAAAACATTTGGAAAATGAATGTTTCAGGGAAAGTTAAATTATTTCTTTGGAAAGTTGTTAATGAGTTTATAGCTACTAGGAGAAACCTTTTTTTTAAAGAAAGTAACAGACAACCCCTATTGCCCCATTTGTAGAAGAGATGAGGAAACAATTATGCATGTGGTTTGGTATTGTCCTGCAGCTTGTGATGTGTGATCAGAGTCACTGAGTCTATTGTAGAAGATGAAGATAGAAAAATATGATCTACTAGCTCTGTGGGAAAAAGTAGTGAAAAAGTTAAATGATTTAGAACTAGAGGATGTAGCTGTTGTGATGAGAGGCTTATGATTGAGAAGAAATGAGTGTATCTTTGAAGACAAGTTCAAATCTCCAAGTCAAGTAATAAGATTTGCTAAGCATGATTTGACAAAATACCAATTAGCTCAGCAGACAACAAAGGCAAGTAGTAGCAGGAATGATGAGAGTCGTAGCAGAAATCTGAGGTGGAAGAAACCAAGTCCAGGTTTTGTAAATGTTAATTGGGATGCAAGAGTTGACAGAAAGGAAATGAAGGTGGGTATAGGGTTTATAATCAGAGATGAAGAAGGGGAAATGTTAGTAGTTGTGGAGGGACACAAGCATAATGTTAATCAACCTACTCTTGCTGAAAGTCATGCTTTGTGGAAGGCAATAGATGTGTGCAGAGAACTCATATTTGATAAGGTGCTTTTCGAGAGAGATGCTCAAATGGTAGTTAATGTTGTTCACAATAAAAATGAAGATTTATCATACTATGAAAGTCTAATAGAAGATATGAGGCAGTTATTGAAATATAGAACAAATTGGAAAGTACAGTTTACTCATAGAACTTACAAATGAGGCAACTCATATTCTAACAAAGGAAAGTTTATTTTTAGAGTCTGAATTGATTTGAATAGACACCTGATTGCATTAGAAGAATTGTAGAGAGGGAGAGACTAATACAAAGTGATCACTGAATACAGTTTTTAATTAAAAGAAAAAAGAAAAAACTCTGGCAGGTTGAAACAGTCTTAGCACTATTTTTTTCATTCCCTGTCAAAATTTGGAATAAAAATGACACGTGGCATTTTATAGGAGTGGTCCGGCATCCATTTGTGTCCTCTGTATCCGTACATTTACGGTCAAAACCAAAAAGAAGCCGTTGCTCGTAGGCCGCAATCGTCTGCATTAATCTTTAAGGAAATCTCACATTGTACTCACCACTCAGTACTCACCCTCCAAAACGAACAAGTAACGTCGCTCCACGTGCCAGAACTCATGGAACCTTGACGTAATCTGATCCCATCTCAAAGTGCGAGAATAAGAGCGCCTATCGCATATTGAATATCGAAATGTTGTGTCGTATATGAGGCTCTCCTCCCTGTTGAGCTTTCACCAACATGGCTAGGGTATCATCCGGATCGGCGGCGAGGTCGTTAATGGCGTCGAGGATTAAAGCCTACTCCTTGCCTCTCGTTCTCTTCGCTGCCGCTATGTTCTACCAGCTCTTTGTTATCTCAAAGTCCTTCCCTCCCACTCACTACGACGGTGAATCACTCCACTGACGCTATCTCTCTCTCTCTCTCTCTCTCTCTCTCCCCCCCACACACACACACAATCACACAAATTTGTGTGATTGTTTTGCTTTTTGTTTTTTGCTTGTTTACTTGTTTCTTTGGTCGGCTGAATTGTAGTTCTTGGAATCAAGTGGTACAGTTCTATTGAAGAAGTGGAGGAGGCCTACGAAAAGCTTTCGTCCAACTGGTAATATCTATAATTCCATTATTATTCTATCATGCAGCTATTATTCCTTGATATTAAGTTTTCAAACGCCTTCCGTTTGGATAGATTATATGGTTTTCGATCATCGAACTTGTCTGTTAAATTAACAATGTGGAGGAGAAGAGCACTTTTCACATCCTTCCGCTTGCTAGAGCAGATCGTTGTATTAATATATGTGGAAAATATGTCTATTTTTTTTTTAAGGTTATGATTAGGCACCTGGTGTACTTTTTAATCGCTATGTTATAGGATTTTCCATTTACTAAGTTTTTTACAAAATCGTCATTCTTTCAATGAAAAAAAATTTAGAACGTCCAAATGCTGCATAATATTTTCTAAATGTTGAGATAATTGCATATTAAGTACCTTGTCTAAAGAATGTTCAAAATCATGTTTTCTTCCTTAAATTTTAAAATTATATGAATAAATGATTTGCTAATTGGACAACCAATGATATTTGATTAATGCAAAATTTGGCATATATGATAAGCATATGAAGAACTTGTATGCTTCCGTTTTTTTTTTACAAAATAAGATGATTTTACTAATGATCAATCGAAGAGAAAGAGGCCTAATTGAGGCACATGGATGTGTAAAACGAAAACACTGAATGAGAGTGAGAAAAGAGCAGAAAAATCCTGGTAAGTGAAGCTAGAGGGTACATGCATGCTCTGCATTGGAATGTTTAGTTTCCTCAGAGCTGCACAGGGTTGGGAGATGGATGCAATTTCCAACATTCTCAGCCAGCTGTATTCTATGAGTTTTAGCAATTTCGCTGCAGATAAGATGATTTGGATCCACTCCGGGAATGGGAAAATCTCTGTTTGGTTTCTGTTCAAGGTTATGATGGGTCGGAATTTCAACCCTTTTCCTTGGAAGGATATATGGAGGACTAAAGTGCCTCTCAAGATTGCTTTCTTTGGTTGGACAACATCTCTTGGAAAAATCCTAACTATGGATAATCTAAGGAAGTGGCGGATTATTATTGTTAATTGGTGTTGTTGTATGTGGAAGAAGAATGGTGAATTCGTTGACCATTTGCTGCTTCATTGTGAGATGGCCAAGGCCTTATGGAATGCGATTTCATTAGGCTCGAGTTTGCATGGGTGATGCCTAGGAGTCACTATGATCAACTTTGCGAAGATCCGATAAGTCACTATAATCTTTCTTTTACTAATTAAAAAATGTAAGAATATATCCAATGGCACAATGAAATTAAAACATAATCCTCGAGTTACCGCCCCCGTTAAGGATCTTCCCAACTGTCACTGTCCAAACAAAGAAAGTGGCTTTTAATGGGCCTTGCTACTTCCTCTTCCATGGTAAAGTAATGTTGTCATGAGGAATTGGGGAAACACCCATCTCTTCAATATGCTCCATGGCATCTTATCTTCCCCTCCCAATCTAAGTCAAAGAGAATTAAGTCTAGTGTAAAAGATAGTAAAGAGATCAGCCTTCCAATCCCATGTTGCTTGAACAAACACAACTTCCATTGAGAGGAGCAATTTGAAAGTTGTAAGTTGTTTGCTAGCAATGCATTCTTATCTTTAGAAATGTTAAAAAGAGAGCTGAGAAAACCCTTCTAATAGGCTTGTTGCCAGACCATATATCATCTCAAAACTTTATCCTAGTTCCGTTCCCACCTCATATCAGATATACCCGAAATATTGCCCCCAGTCTCTTAAGGTGTTCTTCCATGGGAATCTTGAAACTTAGATATACCTCGTAAGAGCATCAATCAAGCCACCTGCTTTCCTTTTTCATCTCTATCACCTCCCTCCTCAGACTAATTTAGGATTCACATTACACCAAAGCCATTTTCCCAATAGAGCTCTATTGAATGTAATCAATATTCTTATTTTGGAATATGAGGAACACACCCAGGGTCTACTCATCAGATGAAATTTCCTCTGCTTTCCCTATGCACTACAAGAAATCCCTATGAAGGTTCTCAATAAGGTTAGTAATGCCTATAGGGAGAGGAGTGCTCTTGATCAAGGTTACGCGGCTACCCTTTGATACCTTCCATACCACCAAAAGGCAGTCCAGCTTGTCTATCTTATCATCTTAGATTGCCTTGGCCATAAAATGAGCTCCTAACGGAAGGCCTAACTATGTCATTGACAAAGAAGACATTTGACAATGTAGGATGCATGCCAAGCTATTGACATCATCCACATTATCCAATAGCTCTGACTTGGCCAAGTTAATATTCAACTTTAAACTGTTTCAAAACAAAGAGAAATGAATCTAATATTTTTCGTTCCCTAATGAAAGTGTTCCGAGGTTCTTTAGGTGAATTAAGTTGCATGACTTTGCATAGTACACTCTAAAGAAAGTTAGCAAATAAAGAGGGAGAGGAATTATTGAAATAGAGCTCTTACATTTGTACCTCTATTCTGCTTCTCCTCTCTTGCTAGCTGTAATGAGTATTATTGTTCATGTAATGCTGATTATTGGGATTTAACTAATTAATGCTATTTCACCATATTAAAATTAACATTTTTATCAAGGGATGAAACTTAGACATTAATAAAAAGGAAAGTTGCGTAACATGTAAGTTGACAGTGCACTTCATAAAATGTTAAGCTAGTTGGAAGTGAGCGGTGTACCACTATAAAAAGAGTTAGACCATTCGTGATTCATCAATTAATCAATATTTTTCAGACTTAACCCCTAGATTATTCATATATCACCAATGAGAGTATTAACATGATCTAAACTTTTTATAAATGCGTTTTATTATTTTTATATTTCAAAATCAACTATAGAAATAAGTATGGACTCGAACCCGAACACACATACACTAACATAGTTAGCACTCGTTAGGACCTCTATGGCTTGACTTGCACACACTTTTTTTCTTTCTTAGCTGACTTTCACACTTCCACATTTATTGAACTCTACCAGATATTTATGTTTTCATGCCCCTAGTCTTTGTCCCAGGATGTCCTGTTCATTCAATATCCTCATGAAACCATACCAATTAAATAATCGAAATAGCAACCGAATTGCTGTTGATCTTATCAATTTGATGAGAGTGTTAGAAATTGATTACCAAACAACTCATTTGCAAGATCTAAGGGTGCCAAATGTTCTTGTAATTGCTCTCGTGCTGATTTATTCTATTAGTATTTAGTGAGCTTCTATTTAAGGAAGTGGCTTTTTTTATTTATATATTTTTTTTAGTTCTTTGTACTACTGCCTTTGTGATCCTATGGTATTATGTAACTAGGATACCTAAGTTTTTTTACTCATAAAAAAAAGGATACCTAAGTTTTGAGGCATGGAAATCAAGTTTTAACTATTGCCACTTGATTTGTTGAAGTTTGGAAGGGCTTTTACAGTATCAATGTAGTTATAGCTTGTTTATCTGTGAGTAAAAGGAGTTCCTTCAAATAGGCTAAGATACGGTTTACTATGGCTGTGGACTTTTTTTGATAAATTTGTTACTATCTAGTGGGAAAAATAGATAAAAAATGCTACTAGCCTGATGTCTTAAAACTAGTGGGAGTTGATGTAGATATGTGCTATGAAAAACTCGATGAGAAGTTTGTTAGTAGTATTGGTATATTCATTTATGTTATTCAGAATCGTGGTATTTACTACTATTGTAAGATTCAAACAATGTGGCGGTTTCAGGAATTCAGGCAATGAGATTCCTAGTGCCACTGATTTTGTTAAGGTATGTAACTTCCTCTTGTAAAGGTAGTATTTTTAATATTTTGTGCTATTGATCTGCGTCCCAGGAAATAATTCTCAGAGTAGACATGTCTATTCATTTGTTCCATTCTTTGAAAATTTTTCTAAAGATTCTGCCTTCCTAACTAAAAAATATTTTTAATTTTACTAAAATTTGGACTAAGTTGGTTTGATTTCTATGCTGTAACCTTATGATGTGTTAGCTTGTGTAAACTGTCAACCATTTGTTACAAATACGAACTTTATGAAAGAGTCTTCATGTCAAGCATTGTAATATATAACAGTGATCTAGAAATAGTAATTTTATAAAAATACAAGTGTAGCTAACTATGGATTGGTAATGGAGCTGAATTTGTTTTCTTAATGTAGAAGCTGAATTTCATCTGAATGCAATGTGGATGATATTTCTCAACTGTTTCATAACTGTAAAGGTAATCCACTTCAAAATTTGTAGGTTCGATATGCTTATGAGTTGCTGTCAAATCCTTCATGGAAAAGGAACTATGACATATTTGGCATTGATGAGCAACTAGTGAGTAATAAGGCACTTGGCTTATTTGTCTGGGGCATTTAACATTTTGCATCCTGCCCTTCTGCTCTAACTCTGCTAGTGGCTTTGCATTCATCAATGAAATGGCTTGTTTTCTTGGCTGTAGCATATTGTTGAAAAGCTTAAAGGGCAATATGCTGGTGAAAGTTATTCAAAAGTAGAACTTCCTCTGTTAGATGCTATTGCTACTGGTTAGTTATTTTTTTTTAATTTTAATTACCTTTTTTGAGTAAATATGTCTTATAAAGTTGGTTATGGGAAGTTGGGTTATTTTTGGCTAATGCATATTTTACCCTTGTCTTTTTATCAGAGCCTGAAGATCCTACCCTTAATGTCATTGCCTCCAAAGATTTTCCATCGATTTTACAGGATGCTGACCCTTGGCTGTTTCAGGTACTAGTAATAGCTATAGATGTTCAGATGTTATGAATATTATATTTGGTGGGCATCTATTTTTTTCTTTTATCTTTTTCTCTCCCAGAAATGCACATCTAATAATAAAGAAAAATACCTTCATTGAATTAATTCAGCTCGATAACCCTATTTTCAGTTATTTTCTTCTTACGAATAATATTTTGTTAAGAAATTCTAAGGAGTATCCTTGCTCTTTATCTTAATTGCTGGGTTAGTTTCCCCTTTTCTTTTCAATGTCCAAGCAAAATGGGCATACCACATGCTGGCGCCTGAATGAGTAGAATTTCGCTGTAATTAATGAATTTTTGTGTCACTACAGTATGTATTCTTTTTTTATATAATCTTTTTTTCTTTAATGATACATACTGACTCTTAGTGAATGCCCATTGAAATTGGTGTAGTTGTTTTCATTTGGGAGCAAACGCTGTGCTCAGTTTTCACTTGTCTGGAAAAGGATTGGTATGTTCTTTCTTCTGCCAGTATGTGATGTAAATTATCCTATCTGCATGAGAGTAAGTTTTGTTGAGATAAGAAGTGAATTGTTTTTCTGTCCTGTCTATGTAATCTAATCAGTGAACCCTGCAACTACATGGTGTTGGCTGCAAATTCCCTCTATACCTTGTCTCATATTACCTGTCTAAATTCTATCCCCAAACTGCATCATTTCAGGTGTTTCGGTTTTTCTTACTAATTTGTATATTAGATATGCATTACTCCAACCACCCTTTTGTGGATTCCATTTCTTTTGATTTTATTTTTCTATTATTGGAGCTTACTTCTTCCCCAAAGATTTCTTGGTCATATCTATTATCATATCTGTTGTATGTATCTTGACTTGTATATGAACTTTGTTTCTTTTTGTTTTTTTTATAAGTCTAAGAACTTTGTTTGTTAAATTGTTAACTTTCTAGTTTGTTAGTTATCAATGTAGTACTGGGTAATAAAGCATTTATTAGGATAAATATGTACGAAATTTAATAGTTATTAGGACTCTAACATAGTTGTATTTGAGAAAATTAGGTGATGGTGTTTAGTATGATGGAACTTGAAGATTGATAGTTGTAACACCCCGCTTCCCAAAAAGACATTTTAGAATTTTTGGGGAGTTAGTGTGCTACTACTAAATTTAAAGATAAAAACTTTTCTTTTTAATAACGCGCCAGATGCGAAAGATTTCCATAAAATAACAAAGTTCAATAAATACTAAAAATCCAAAATAAAGTCTACGGAAGCACTTATTAAAAATACGGAAGTATCATGTGCTTATCAAAATAATTTATTTAAACTTTAAACCATAGAAATAATCATAGCATAATCTGTCTAGGCCTTTGCCTCGCCTCCTGGGGTCAAATAACCATAGAAATACATGTTCCCTCACATAAATTCATGACTTTTCATAGAAAATTTTATGCATAACTCACATAAAATCATGCATTTCATAAATAATTTTATGAAATAACTATAAAATCATGTATGACTTTCCATAATTATTTTAATACATAAATTATCATATAAGATCATCAATATTCATAAACCTTTACATAAAATCATGACTTTCATAAAATTACTTTAATGCATAAATCTTCACATAGAATCATGCTTTTAGGTACGTAAAAAGGGGCTTCCAATGGAGGGCGTACATGCATCATATTTTTATAAAAAAAAATATGCCGTTTACTGTATATACGTGTAAGGGTATGATCATGCTACTTACCTTGCAGTTTTAAACCACTATTTTCAGCGCGTAGTCAGTCGCCTATAAAAATAAACACGCAATTTTCATAAATTTCTAATTAAACCCATGACTTTATTAAAAACTTAAACTACTAAAATAGTCTATATTTCCTAAACCTAGATTCTTCCTAACACTAAAATATTCTCATCTTTTAATCCTAAATAGACATGGGTATTTTTGATAAAAAAACAACATAATGGGCATGGGCATTTTGGGAAAACAATACAAAGGGCATTTTTGTAATTCAACTACCCCACCTAAAATTGAATTTACGAGTTGCATGCATTCTGGTTGGGTTTTACGCATGAATGGGTTGCATGCATTCGGGTTGGGTGGTGCGATGCTCACCGAGAGAGGAAGAAGGCAGTCGCGACGATGGGTCTGGTGGCTGGGCATGGCGTCAACTCCAACGAGTGGTGGCTATGCAATTGAGAGTAAGAGGGAGCTATGAGAGAGAGAGAAACTGAATCTTAGAGAGAGAGATTACGGGGAGAAGGTTTATGCACCACGCGCAGCATGCAAGGGGCTTCGGGTGGTGGCTCTGGGCGTCACTGGGTGGTGGAGGCTAGATCTCCGGCATCATATGTTGCTGCTGACGGTGGCGTCGTGGCCCAACAGTGGCAGAACGTGGCTCTCGGTTTGGGCGAGGATAATTCCTCTGTTTCGGTGCAGTAAAACAGAGTATTGTCCGTGTGATGGTTGGGCGGTGGGCTGGTGGATATCGCCAGACGTGGTTGGCTTGGCTGAGCGACGGTGGTGGAGGGCAGCGTTATGGAGGGTGTCGGCACATTAGGTGGCTTCCATTCGAGGTCCTTGTGCTGTGTTAAAGAGGTTGAGTGTGACTGGCAGTGGAGATATCGTGAGTTTGCTGTGTGTGGAGAAATCGACGTGGACCGATTCGGCAAGTGAGGTTATTTTCTATGGTTTACAGTGGAGGGAATGGTGGGAGGTTTCCGGCGTGCTAGGCAGAGGCTGCGGTGTAACTGGGCCAGGGTTTGGACAGAGAGAGGAGCTGAGACGTGGTTTGTTTGGCTTCGGCAAGGTGGTGCAGTGGGGTAGCCATGCTGCGGGACTAAACATGGGGTTGGTTTCGATTCTGAAAACCCTAGGATATATCAAAGGCAGTGTGTGCAAGGCTGTACATGAGTGTATAAATAGACACAGTGACGTGCAAGCGGAGGTAACGGATGAAGCCGTGCATACATTGTTTTGATACGTGATTGGAAGACTCATGGTGGAGAACTTGTGGCTTGCAGTTTTGGTGAGTGTAACACACACACATATATATATATAATATATGATTGAAAGCTTAAAAGAAAACCCTAGATAAAAAGAGACTTGAATATGCATGTGAGTGGATTGTTGAAATTCATAGAAGAAAAATCTGGTAGGGAGGAGATTTATTATGAAAATGACTCGTGAGCTTGTAGAGAAAACTAATAATAATAATAATAATGATGATGGAGCCTTTTAAAAAAAAAAAAAATTAATCTATCCGATAAATTCTCTAATGGGTTTTAACTCATTTATTGAGTTTAACAAAATTATTCGAAATTTATTCCTAAAAATATAGGATCGGGTCGTTACAGTAGTAATGCTACAAATGGTTTTGAGTTGCATTATTACCTGTCCAACTAAGTCAAGTAATCTGCAATTGGATTTGATGTTTGAATTGTACACTTATTATTCTTGGAAGCATTTGATGTTTTTTAAGTAGTTTCTTGGTTTCCTTTGCTAGCTTCTTATTAATAAATGACATTTTCCAATGAGCTTGTGCTTGTTTCTATGTAAAACATTTTCTAGAATTAATTTGTGTTTTCTGGTGTTTGGTGTGTGGTGAAATTAGCAGGGAAAGAAAAAAGAGGCAGGATACTTACGTTGCCTCTCTCAAGCTTTACTAAATGTGTATATGCTTCGATTACAGTAAAACAACCAAACTACCCCTTAACGAATCTCCATTTTTTTTTATAAGAAAGTGATTTTTATTAATACGAATGAAACAGACGAAGCCCATGTACACAGAGTATGCAAAAGAAACACTAAACACATTCTAAGAACCATAAAATGGCAATAGAAAATCGTGAGCACTAGCTCAATTAAGTACTGAAGCACAAAACCAAAGCAGTAAGTTGTGCACAAAAAAATTTCGAAGTTCCTCCAAAGTGCACTCCTTATCATTAAAACGCCGATCATTCCTTTCTATCCAGATACACCACATAAGGCACAAAGGGACCATCCTCCAAACTGCAGCTGCCTGAGAACAACTGTGAAGACCATTCCAACTAGCTAGAAGGTCCACCACCACCCCCAAAGGCATCACCCAAGGCATATTAGTTCTACAAAAAATTTCATCCCACAGTGCCCTTGCGACTTTGCAATGCACAAGTAAATGATCCACAAATTCCCCATACTTTTTACATAGACAACCCCAGTCTATAACAATGAGACTGTGCTTCCTCAAATTGTCCGTCGTTAGGATTTTCCCAAGAGAGGCAGTCCATATGAAGAAAGCAACTTTGGAAGGCACATGAGACCTCCAAATACACTTCCAAGGAAAAGAAAAACAGTTATGAGATGTCAAAAGCTTATAATACAATCGAACTGTAAACTTATTGCTCCCTTTGGGCCTCCACAACATCCTATCCCCATCATTCCTACCAAGCCTCAAAGAATATAAAAACTTCATCAATTTCCCAATCATATATAGCTCTAGTAAAAGAAACATTCCACTGGTAAGAACAGTTAGAAAGGATAATAGATCCAACACAGAGGCGTACTGATAAGAAACCAGACGAATGATGGCCCGAAACACCCTATTGAGAGCGCGTTCACCACGCCAAATGTCAAGCCAAAATTGGATCCTAGAACCATCTCCAATTGCAAAGCTAACTTGGCTTTCAAAACTCTCGCAGCCCTTTCTAATGAATTTCCATAGACCCACACCATATGGCCCCCTTTCCTCATTAGAACACTAAGCCCCCAAGCACTTCCATATTTACAATCAATAACCTCCCTCCAAAGTGACTCCCCTTCTGATTGATATCAGCATAATCATTTCCCAACAAGGCTTTATTAAATATTCTCAAATTACGAACCCCCAAACCTCCATAACAAATGGGAGAGCAAACTTTATTCTAACTAACCAGATGGAACTTAATTTCCTTCCCATTCCACCCCACAAGAAAGCACAAAATAACCTCTCAATCCGGTTAGCCACCCTTGCAAGCAAGGATTTAATGATAGAAAATAAGTGGGAAGATTGAAAAAAGTGCTCTTGATTAAGGTAATTCTACCCCCTTTCAATAGATACATCATTTTCCACCCAGCCAACATTTTCTCAATTTTCTCGGCAGCCCCATCCCAAATAGTTTTAGCCTTAAAAGTTGCCCCCAATGGAAGAACCAAATATTTCATAGGCAACGAAGCAACTTTATAGCCCAAAAAACTTGCCAAGCTATTAATGTTGTGCACCACCCCCACACCGTGACCATCTCAGACTTTTCAAGATTTATTTTGAGACCCGAAACAACTTCAAAACATAATAGCAATGCCCTTAAAGCTTGAATTTGGCCATGATCCACATCGTAGAAAAAGAAGAGTATCATATGCAAAAAGAAGATGAGAAAGCATGGTAGAACCATTATTAGTATTTAGCACCAAAAAACTGAATAAATCCTCCCCCGATGGCGGCCTCCACCATCCAATCAAACACCTCCATGATAATAACAAAGAGAAAGGGAGGAGGGTCCCCTTGCCTCAAACCACAAGAGCTATGGAAAAAACCAGCAGGGATGCCATTAACCAACACTGAGAACTGAGTAATAGAGACGCAATGCCTAATCCACAAACGGCATCTCTCCCCAAAGCCACATCTCCCTAGTATATAAAAGGGAAATTCTCAATTCACATGATCATACGCATTTTCCATGTCAAGCTTACAAAGAATACCAGGAATTCCCTCCCTCATTCTACTATTTAAGTATTCATCGGCAATGAAAACTGAATCAAGGATTTGTCTCCCCCCAACAAAGACATTTTCTCCATAACCATGCTCATACGGTTAGCAAGAAGCTTCAAAATTATCTTGTCTCACAAGACTAATAGGACGAAAATCCTTTGCCCTTGAAGCCCTAGGTTTCTTTGGGATGAGAGCAATGAAAGTTGCATTGAAGCACTTTTCAAACTTCTTCTAAGAATAGAACTCCTGAAAGACCCATATCACATCTTCTTTCAAAATCTCTCAAAAAGCTTTGAAAAATGCCATAGAAAAACCATCGAGACCAGAAGCTTGGTCTTTTGTCATCCAACTAATCACATGATGAACCTCATCTTCGTCAAAAAGTCTTTCCAATTATCTCGCACTTTGAGGATCTAAAGACTTAAAAGCCAAACCATCCAGATTTGGCCCCCAAGTAGCTGGTTCGATGAGACTCATAACATTGCACAATATGATCCTGAATCTTAGGTAGAAAGGAAATCACACAATTATCTGAATGAAGCATTGCAATAGCATTACTTCACCGATGTGATTAAGCCACTCTATGAAAAAACTTAGTGCATTTATCCCCCTCTTTCAACCAAAGAGCCCTTGACTTTTGCCGCCAAGAAATCTCCTCCATCAACTTATCAAAACAAAAAAAGAAATCTCCTCCATCAATAGCACCCTCTCAAGTTCAGCCACTATTATTTGTTTCTTATTTTTGTAAGCGACTAGGTTATCTCCTAAAATTTTACAGTATCATGTAGTAAACTGTCTATCTGAGGGAGACCCTACACAGAGCAAAGCGATTCCCACTATGGTCAGATTTCAACTAGGAACTACTATACGGAAGGGTAGCGCACCTAATCCGTTGAAAAACCTTGGGAAGAGAAGGGAGTTTGAGACCAATCAAAATTTGTACACGAGCAAACTCATATTTGGGTTTTAGGACGATAAGAAACTGAACAACATCCACGTCTTCATGTCGTTTCTCCACAGTTTCAAGTCAACGGAGTGGCTAATGCATTTTCTTCTCCTCATAGAGGGCCACAGCCCACAACCTGATTGTAGTACTTGTCCACATGTTGAGCACTTTGCTCAAACCCAAATAATTGTTTGAGCACCTTATTAAATCTAAGTGATATTCCCAGAACCAAAGTACATATGTCGGAGATGATCCCAAAATTTCATAGCAGTGGTAGGAAGATAAATTCATGAGGATCAAATGTGAAGCTCATACTGCTTAAGAGAGATAATGTAATTATCTTACTATTCTCAAAGGCTAGGCTTTCCCGCTGTTAAGTGGTGATAAAAACCTTTTTCTTTTGAAAAATATTTTCATTGATCGTGCCCAAGAAATGTAGTTCTTCTCATTCAGTTGCACAAAAATCATAGGAGCATTAGCTAGAGTTGTCAACGTAATGATATCCAATTTAGTGGCTATAGGATATAACTAAGCCATGAACAAATGCAATGACATCAACAAGTAATCTATAACATTTTGAATCATGGGCTTACACAATGCTACTAGCAACCAATGGCAAAATTGCAATAAAAGAAGACTACAACACCACATACATTGTTGAAATGGGAATAAAAGAGGTCAAACCTAAGCAAATAAGACGATATCATCTCAATGAAGTGGAAACTACCGAAAACTACCAAAAAGTAGTGAAAACTGCACAAGACCAATTGAAAATACCAAAAAATAATCTGGACCAGCTGAAATCTGCCAAAACACGCTGAAAAATATAGAAAACCAGCCCAAACTTCATTGAAATCATATATGGACCAGCCAATAGGGTTGATTGAGGGTCAATGCAATGGATATCTGGTTGACCCGAATGTATCTCTAGCTGATCCGAAGACCCCGATGGATGTTGGATTTGAGCTGTATTGGACTGACCTGAATCTGGTTTGTGTTGGACCAAATATTTTGGAAATGGATGGACTAAGATTAGGGGTGATAAACGGTCCGGTTGGACCGACTAGATTGACTGTTTCGGTCTGGACCGAGACTGAGACCGGTAGGTCTCGGTCCATGTTTTAGAGGACCGAAAATTTTCAGTTCGGTCCACGGTCCAGGGTTTTTCCAGACCGGACCGAATGAAAAAAAAAATATATTTTATATATAATAATTGTACAATTAACAATATAAAATTTTAAATATGTTATTAATACTTGTTAATATTTTATAAATTAACAATATTTTATTTATATCTTCATCTAACCTATCACTATTAACAATATAAAATTTTAAATATGTTATTAACACATGTTAATATTCTATGAATTAACTAATATATAATATCAATTAGTTAATTTTATAGTAATTATATAAATTAATAATATAATTTTCATATAATTTATTATCATTGACTATATAAAATATTTTTTTATTGAATTTGTTACATAATCCACATTAATAAGTCTCTTAATTTAATTTAGTATTTTAAATAAATATTTTTTATTAATTATTTAAAAAGAAAAAAAATTAGGCCTAACCGGACCGGACCAATAGCTAGAAAAATGATGGACGACCGGACCGGACCATTTGCACCCCTAACTAAGATCCTTGTGTAATTTGGCAGGAACCGCTATGCTTAAATGGGTTGGACTGAGATTTTCCTTGAATTGGGTTGGATCAAGGATGCTGATAAGGAAACATCAAACACCACAACCAAACCGAGGTCTTCACCTTTGAAACTTGCTGAAAATTCTCTGGTGATTTTCACAACTTGCCAGCAACAACCTAGATGATAACAGGTTATTTCATTAATGCACAGCTTGCCACCAAAACAATCAACCATCATAGAGACCACAGACCGCCACAAAGGCACCAACCACAAGAACTTAACATTAATACTATCCATTGGAGGATAGGGAGCTGTCGGGGCTTATTTCAGGTGAGGAGTTGGAGAGAAAAAAAGGGGTGGTGGCTGAACTGGAAAAGATCACTCTAATGGAGGAAATTTCTTGGACGTAGAAATCTTTGGTTCTTTGGTTGAAGGAAAGTGATAAGTGTACAAAACTCTTTCACCAAATGGCGAATTCTCATAGAAGGAATAATGCTATTGAAGTTATTCAAGACGGTGAGACATTCTTTCGGATCAAGAGACCATCAAGGAACATGCTGTCAATTTTTATGAGAAGATGTTAAGGGAAAATACTCGTGGAGACCAAAGTTAGATGGTTTGTTTTTTTTATTTTATTGACCAAGTAAGTGCAGAATGGATGGAGAGAGCTTTTGAAGAAGAAGAGATACTTGATGTGGTTAAAGGACAAGGCTTCTGGCCTGGACGGTTTTTCTATGGCTTCTTTCCAAGGTTGTTGGGACATTTTGTGGGAAGATATTATGAAGGTTTTTCTTGAATTTCATTCTTTTATGAAATTTGAGAAAAGTTTCCATACGACTTTTATAGTTCTGATCCCTAAAAAAGTGGGGACTGCGGAAATGCGGGATCTTCGGCCGATTGGTTTGGTTAATGGGGTGTACAAAATAATATCAAAGGTGCTTGCTAATCGTATGAGTGTGGTGATGGAACATATTATTTTGAAGTCCTATAATGCTTTTGTGAGGGGGAGAAAAATTATTGACTCAGGCTTAAATGCTAACGAATGTTTGGATAGTAGAATTAAAATGGGTGAATCTGGAGTTTTGATTAAATTGGACATGGAAAAGGCATTTGACCATGTTAGTTGGGAGTTTCTATTGTATTTATGTGGGAGATACGGTTTTGGAGAGGTGTTTGTGGATCAAGCATTGTATTTCAACACCGAGATTTTCCATTTTGGTGAATGGCAACCCGGTTGATTTCTTGAATAGTACACGTGGATTGAGACAAGGAGATCTGCTATCTCCTTTCCCTTTTGTTCTTGTCATGGATGCTATGAGCAGAATGATTGAAGCGGCGGTGGAAGAAAGCTTATTGTCGGGTTTTGGGGTGGGAAATGAATCTTGGAGTAGGTTAAAAGTCTCACATCTCCTTTTTGCCAACGTCACTTTAATTTTTAGTGAGGCCAATCAAGAATACATTCAGTCTTTGAGAGCTCTTTTGTTATGTTTTGAAGCTGTTTTGGGCCTTAGAATTAATTTAGCCAAGTCTGAAATTGTTCCAGTGGGCTTCATTTCGAATATTTCAGGTTTGACTAATATGTTGGGGTATAAGATATCTTTCTTGCCATTGAGGTATCTTGGTTTTCCCTTGGGTGCCCCTCACAAATCTGTTATGATATGGGATGGGGGGTAGAGAAGATTGAGAGGAGGTTAGCTGATTGAAAAAGTTATTTTTGTCTAAAGGGGTAGGATTACATTGATAAAGAGTACGTTGTCTAATCTCCCTACATATTTCCTTTCTCTCTTCCCTTTGCCGGCTGGGGTAGCAACTAAAATTGAGGAGAATTTCTTGTGTTTTTTTTTTTTTGGGGGTGTTAAAGTGGAGGAAAGGAAGTTTCACTTGGTGAGTTGGGAGATAAGGTATGTCAACGGGTCTCTAGTGGAGGTTTTGGAGTGCCAAATTTGAGGCTCTTTAGCAAAGCTCTTCTTGGAAAATGGTTGTGGAGATATCATATAGAAATTGGTGCATTATAGAAAAATGTGATAGATGTTAAATACGGGAGAAAGTGGGGGAGTTGGTGTTCTAATGAAGTAAGAGGAGCGTATGGGGTGGGATTGTGGAAGTCCATTCGGATGGGTCGGGGGGAATTCGTTAATCACGTTAAATTTGAGGTGGGGGCGGATACATTTTTTGCATGACATTTGGTGTGGTGATTCAGCCCTCAAGATTGTGTTCCCTTCTCTCTTTAGGTTCGCAAGGGACCAAGATGCTGCAGTGGCTATTTCCTTTTTTTTTTTGAGTAATAGTCCTCAATGGAATGTTGATTTTGTGAGAAATGTGCATGACTGGGAAGTGAATCTAATCTCTGATTTTTTTGGAAGATTATATGAGTTGAAGATTGTTCTTGCTGTGGATTCATGCAGGAAATTCCAGATTTCGGTACATTCCTATTACAAGGCGTTAACCTGCCAAGGTGTTTGTGATTACCCCTGGAAAAGCATATGGAAAGTTAAGGTGCCTAGCAAGGTGGCTTTCTTCTGTTGGCTGGTGTTTCTTGATAAAATCCTGACCAGGGAAAATTTACGAAAGCATGGACTTTGCATCGTAGATTGGTGTTCCATGTGTGAGAAAGTTGGTGAATCAGTAAACCACCTTTTTCTTCATTGTGAGGTGGCTAAGCTTTTGTGGAATGAGATTTTTGGTAGGATGGGTATTGCTTGGGTGATGACTAAGCAGGTGGTGGATCTACTTGCTTGTTGGAGAGATGTAGAGGGGTAGACAACGTATTGCTGCCATTTGGAAGATGATTCTTTAGTGCTTGATGTGGTGTTTATGGCTGTAGAGGAATGGGAGGTGTTTGAAGACAGAGAATGTTCGATAGGAGAAATTAGGATACTTTATGTTTGTGGGCTAAGGCTATTGTAATGAATGGTGAAGAATTTCTGGATTTGCTTGTCTTTTTTGTCATTTTTAGCTAGTTTATGTAGGTATTTCCTCTTGTATACTCCTGTGTACTTGAGCTATATACCTATTCTTGGTAATAAATCTCTTATTAATTATAAAAAAAATACCAGAAGTGTTGCTTCATACTCACATCACGGCAGACACACTCAAAGTTCTGCTAGCAACACTACAACCACTGGCAATAATAGAACGTATGGTGGTAATGACAGTGACATCACACCACTGATAATAGTGATCTTGATGCCATCGACATCATGGGCATTGAGCTCTGTGGATCACTACTCTTGGCAGCAAAAAAAAAAAAAAAGTGGGTGAGTGACAGGAAAATAAGGGAAAAAAGAGAAGAAACAAGGAGAGTCAAGAGGCCAAGAATAATCACAAAGAAGAGAGTTAAATGCTAATATGCTTCAATATGATGTAGTGAGATTTGTATGGATAGCCATTTTTTAAATATTAACTTTTGGCATACCATATTTGAATAGAGTGGTGTGTAGTAGAACTATGAGTAAAGGGTGACTAAAACCCCTGTTCTGGAGTAAAATAGAACTTGAAAACCTTGAGCTCCCAAGCGGAGAGAATATCACAGGGCCGACTATATTGTTGACACCATGCATCCATGGTTTATACGGTATTATTTACATCATTGATTTTTTTCCCATTTACATCAGTATTTTGTGAGATTCCTCAAGTTTGCATTTAGATCAATGGAAATTTTGAGGGATGCCCTCCATTCTTCAGCATATTTACACATTCTAGTGCATATAAAATAAGTTAATGGGTTGTTTTGAAGTAACAGGACCATACTTCTAACACAAAGTTTCATGTTTTGACCATATCTTAATCTCTCCACCCTTTCAAGGATAAATGAAAGGACTTGCATAGGAGAAATAAAATATCTGAAAAATTCAAAAACAAGTTTGACATACGTTAAGATAATATATTTAAGATTGATTCATCTCTTCCTTGAAATAAGATAATATACTTAACATGGATTGATATCTTCCTTGATTACTTTTTTGTCAATTATATGTCATTGGTAAATATATATTACTTTTTCAACTATGCACTTTTTCTTTTTCCATTTTTAATTAAATAGGTTTTAAATTCGCTATGTTCAATGAATAAGAACGCTATATTAGTTAATTTAGTAAATTCCTGTCTTTTGTGTGATCAGTATGAATTGGAGGCAGTATCATATAAAACACTGTTGCCACTTTATGATTATTTTGTTTCCATGCCCCTATGTCCAGTTGCTTTGCTGGATGGAGTAGCAAATACTGGTGTGGTGGAACTTGGTGATGTTCAACTTGCAGCTTACCTTGCTGAGAAAAAACCAACAGGGCAACCTTTCTTTAGGAATGGTGAGTGCTACATCATTGAACATCTTAGTAAAGCCACAATGAAATTATTTTTATTTTTCCTTATAAGAGAATAATAAATGTTTTATTGATGTAGTCCTTTTGTGCCATCTGTCGGTCCTCTATGTCGATCTTCAACTATGAAGATCATTTTTACACTGAACTTATTGGATTTTCCATGTTTTCCTTCATTGGTTTGCGCTCTGACACCATTCTCTTACATCTAAAGGTCGATTTAGTAAAAATGATAAATGCATGATGTTAATCGTATGGAAGGGACGAATCCAGGGCATCTTGTTTGCTATATAAGATGGAATCGTCAGCAGATGGATAATAAATTTATTAGAATTATGTAGTGTTTCCGGTAAAGTGTTTTGATTATGTACAAGCACTCTATAATTTTGTTGTTTCTAAGCTGTTAGTAATGTACACAGGCCTTCCTTCACTTGTTGCTTTGCCTCAAGATTGTAAAACTGCAGATTGTCTTATAAGGTGAGTTTTGGTTTATATAAGGGCAATGTCCAGTATCTTTATATTGGGTGCTTGTTGCACTACAAAACGTCATGTTTCTACTAGATATTACGAGGGATTGACGTCGATAGATATCTTCTTTCTAGGTTTGAAGGGGAGTTTTCTGTAGATGCAGTTACAGATTGGGTTGCAACAACGGTACTTGGTTTACCACGAATTCTCTACTACACGAGGGACACCTTGGTAATTTGTAGGATATCTCTGATGTCCATTTCTCGTTCTTTGTAAAGTTGTTTCTTTCAAATATTTCTTTTTTTCATGGATGTTTTTTAGTGCAGCATTGATATTAACTTAGGGAATTTGAAAGAACTGTGGTATTAAAAGTTACAGAAATGAACTCAAATGTCTTTTAAGAAAAGACCATCCCATGGATCTTTGCATTTTCATCTTGGTCTGGCTAATAGTTTTACCTTTTCCCCTATTTTGCATCAGATGGTAACTAATTCTCACAAGTGAGTGTTAAGAAAGTCTTGAGGGGGGAAGCTACATAATTTAATGGTTTTTAAGTTGTGATTTTTCATGATTTTTTTTTATAATTAATCCTTTATGGTATCCCACATTAAAAAATTACAATTTGCATGGATATATATGCTATGTAGTCTTCATGTATATATATCGTATTATTCATCTAGGTAGTTGTGGTAAAACTACCTACATAAAGGAGGTCTAATGAAAGGCATTGCTCAGTCTTTTTAAGGTCGAGCAGGCTCTTCCATTTTGATATTTACTTTTTGCAATTTCTAATCTTAAGTTATATGGATTGTTGTGAAATCGTATACCAGGTTGTTTATATAAACTTTGAAGTCTTTTTGCTTTACTTTGATGTAAGATTTTCTTAGGTTCAATAACCATGAATTTTGCATAGTGTTAGGGTTTGATGTGGATAGGTCACAGAGTGGTGAATGCTTGATAAAAGAGAGTAGTGGGGATGTATAGGTTTTTTTTTTTTTTCTTGGATAATAATGACAGGACCGTGCATATTAATTTGATGGGACCTAGGCCTTTCTCTCGTGTTAATAGAAGTCTGGAACAGATTTCAGTTTAAAGGTCTTAATCAAGAGATAACACAATGAAAGATATGCTTCAAACACATTATTTTCTATTATAATTTTTTTTAATTAAAATATATATAGGCACACACTGACATCACCATTCAAGTTCAATAAAAAATAATGCAGCTATACTAATTCAAACGAAATTTGGAAGTTATCTGCATTTACTATTTATCAATATTTTTGCAAACTTATATATAAGTTATGTTGCCACAAGCTAAATTGGGTGAGGCACCATCAATCCTGGCAGAGTAGGCTTTAGTACCGCTTATACTTCTTATTATTTCTCAGATGAAGTAATGAAAAGAAGAGAAACCTAAGCAATTACTGTCGTGATGAAATCTAATGACTATGTTGCAATTGAACCTATTATAGAGTTCAATTGGGCATCATGTGGAATCACAACTGTAATAAGTGATCTTTTGTTCTTGAGCCGTGTAACACCCCACATGTAAAGGAGGGTGGTGAATAATGGCTTGGTAAATGAGTTCTTAGATTGCTTGGGAGGGAGAAGTTTTTGACATATATAATTGATTTTTGGCTTGTCCTTTAGTATGAAGCCTAGATGTGGTTTGAACCTTTTTTGATTCATTTCAAATTATATGAAAACCAATATCAGCCGGGAATGTACCACAATAGAATGACCTGTCAAAGACATCAGGCATACAAGTGGGGGAGATTCCAACACATGGTAGGGTGGCAAATAATTTTCTCATTACCTTGAATAGAGAACTTGACATTTATAATGATTCTTGGGAGGCTCCAATTGTATCCTTGATTACTAGAGAATAAGCCTAGATGTGGCTTGGACTTCCATTGGTCGTTACAAGCTTTGCTTTTTTTATCTAGCCTATAGTAATTCACATTCCCCATTTTCCCCTATAAATCTGCATGAGTTATAAAAAAATGTTATCGTTATGGAAAAGAGGGAAATTTCGGTAGACGACCCCCCCCTCCCTGTGCTTTGTAATGATTGTAATTAGGCACCTATGTTTTTTTAAAGAAAGAACCCCTTGTGCTTTCAATCTGCGTCTGTACAAGAACAAGATACTATTTTTGTTTCCTTCTCTTTCATGAAACCAAATTTCTCTCAAAAAGGTTTAGTATGTAGTAGTAGATCTTCTATACAAAGGAGACCCTGCATAATCAACATTTGAGAAGGCTTCCATCATCAGATGTCTTTTTGGCCTATATATCAATACATGACCAAAAGCTTGTATTGGATAGAGAATTTAACTTCATTGTATACACCTATTTATGTTCAGCTTTTCTCCAAATTGGCTTGTTGAATGTCCTAGGCAAGAAGACCAAGAAAGTGGGGTGAAACAATAGAATGAAGTAGATAAGGCATGCCAGGAAACAGACTGACTAATAGGTTGTTGTGTGACACAAGAACGATCACTTTTAGGGGAGCAATAGGTCGTAATTTTGAAGCACTTGGTAAATCCAGATCTGAAGAGAGAGATAAAGATGGTGAAGGTATTGGTGCTAGTGGCCTTCGGTGAGAAGAAAAGCATGCAAGGGAACTATGGAAGATCCTAGTGAAGAGTTGAATGGTGTAGGATCAGATGGTGATGGTAGAAGAGTGAGGGTATATAATGGAAGGGATGATGACACTACAAGATCACACTCACTACTATGGCAAAAAATAGGGTAATGTTACTCTGGGTTTGAGAGTAACCAAGAGATACATTTTGTAGCACGTTCATCATGTTTATCAAAACTATGGCCTAGGTGTTGAGCATAATAAATACCCCCAAACATCTTTGGTGAAATAGAAAAGGAAGTCTAGGCAGAAAACAGAAAGTGAGAGACTTCATCTAGAATTGAGGAAGGCATGCTGTTAATAAGGTGACAAGTTAGGACTGACTTACTTTAGAATCATTTATAGCCATGCATGTGATGTAAAAGCCCTTGAGAATGTAATAAATGGTGATTTTTAGCCACACTGTTCTATTGTGGGGTGGAGTATATGAGAGTTGATGTAGAATGCCATATTACTTGTGCTAGTAGCAAAGGAAGTGGGGTAGTATTTGCTAGCATTCTCTGAATGCTTGATTTTACTTTGTGTGAAAGATTTCGAATATGGAAAAGTACCCACATCTGGCCTTCATGACAGCCATATCATACAAGAACGATCATCCAAAATTGTCGCAAAAATGATATCTAATTGATTATCAGATTGTGGTAGAAAAGACACATGGTAGTATTAACTAATTTGTTACACTTCACAAGGGAAACAAGATACATTTACAATATTCCTAATATGATATTTCAAATAGAGGGAGGGATGACAAAGACAACAATGCCATTCATAAGAGGATGTGTGTGCACGTATGGGTTAAGGCTTCAAGATAATATAGGTCGCAACATTCATCACCTGTACCAATCTTCCTAGTCTTGAGATTCTGAGAGATGAAGAGGGAAAAAGCATGCTGAACATTGACAAGTTTAGGTAGTAATCTTACCAACAGGCAACAAACTCAATGGAAAGCCACTGACGCATAAAACAGATGGTGAAGACATAGAATCACTGAGTTTAGTGAATCCAATGGCTTTAATTTTAGCGATGTAACTATTATAATGAGTAACATCTTTTGAAGATTCCTTATGATGTAAATCAAATAAGGTTCTAGAAAATAAAGCCATGTCGGCAGAGGAAGAAGACATGTGGATGCAGTAATTGATGAAGCAGGAGTAGCAATGGAAGATGCAGTGGCCTGTTTGCAAGACAATTATTGAGCATATTTGTCCCTTCATAAAAGCGATCAAGCTAAATCTGGAGGTGGGCTAGGACAAAAGGATGGTGAGGCATTATCCTTACAAATGGCCGTGCTAAGCAGGGCTAGATGTTCTTACATGCAATATGGTTACAAATATTTGCCCCTTCTCTACTTAGTTTTGAAGCTTTCTCGGGCTTGAGAGTTCGGCGTTGTTTGTTTTTACAACTTCTTTCATCATTACAATTTTTTCAAATTCTCACACAAAATAAAATAAACAATTCAAAATTTTCAAATTCCAAAACAAAAATAATATTAAAAAAATATATTCTAACAATATATTATTTAACTTTAACGTTAATCTCAACTCATCTCATCTCATCTGCGAAAACAAACGAGGTCTTAATCTCTCAAAGTCTGAACTGGTGGGGGTTGTCCCTGGCGCGGAGAATTTAGCCTGTTTATTTGGATGTAAGGTATCATCTTTACCCTTGAAGTATCTTGGCTTACCATTGGGCTCCCTTTAAACTAGAGAGGATTTGGAATGGCATGGTTGAAAAGGTGGAGTGCAATTTGGCTTCTTGGAAGAGGTTGTATTTGTCTAAAGGTGGTAGGCTCACTTTGATTAAAAGCACTCTTTCTAACTTACCCGCCTATTTTCTGTTCTTGCTCCCACTCCCCACAAAGGTTGCCAACTGTATAGAGAAGCTACAACGGGACTTCTTGTGGAGTGGATTAGGGGAAGAGTTCAAAGTTCACTTGGTTAATTGGTCACTTTTATGTACCCCAATTTCTGGGGGTGATCTGGGGATTTGTAACTTGATGAAATCAACCAAGCCTTGTTGGGTAAATGGTTATGGAGATACCAAAATGAAAGGGGGGCCCTATGGAAGTCCGTTATAGATTCACAGTTTGGGGAGGATGGTGCTCAAATGAAGTACATGGCACATATGGGGTGGGTATGTGGAAATACATTAGGAGACACTGGGAGATCTTCCAAGGACATGAACATATTGTGGTGCATGACGGCTCGTGTCAGATTTTGGTATGACAAATGTTGGGGTGAACGTAGCCTTCAAGACACCTTCCCTGCCATTTTTGAGATCACACAAGAAAAGGATGTAGCAATAGCCAATCTTTTGGTCTTTTCTAGTGGCTCCCTCAATGGAATGTAGAATTTATTAGAGCAGCCCAAGGCTAGGAGATGGAGACTATCACACAGTTCTATGAGGCATTGTATTCTATAAGCATGACAGAGGGTACCATAGATAAGAGGAGCTAAAGCCCCTTCAAGAAAGGTGAGTTAACGGTTAGATCGTTTTACCAAGTTCTAACGATCCCTGGAATGACCACCAATGAAAGATTATATGGCAAATGAAAGCTCCTTCAAAATCAGCTTTTTTCATATGGACAACATCTTTGGACAAGATCCCTACCACATATAATTTAAGGAAACATCGGGTAATAGTGTTGGACTGGTGTTGTATGTATAAAAAGAATGGTGAATCAATAGATCATTTGTTTTTACACTACGAGGTGGCCAGGACCATGTGGGATGATTTTTTCGCGAGAATTGGATTGTAATGGGTCATGCCTCTTAGACTGGTGGATTTCCCTGCAAGCTGGAGAGGCCTTCGAGGTAACTCACAAGTGGTAGCAATCCAAAGAATGGTTCATATATGTATGTGTTGGTGCATTTGGTGGGAGAGAAATGATAGAAGCTTCGAAGATCGTGAGAGAACAATGGATGAGCTTAAAGTTTTCTTTTTCAAAAATTTGTTCTTATGGGCGGGGGCTATTGTTTGTAATGGGCTAAATGTCTGATCTTCTACTTTCGATTGTAAACTCTAATTAGGTTATTCTCATGTATACTCCCTGTGTAGTTGGGCTTTGCCTACTTCTATGAATAAAATTTCTTGATTACCTATAAAAAAAAAGTTGGAATGTATAGGATCAGGATCAGGTGTCGGGGATGGTGATTGTGAAGGGGCCTAAAGTGGAACGTTTATTTCCTTTACAGTTTTCTATTCCTAATGTTGTTTCTCTTGCTTGTACGGCTACTGCCAATAATAATGAAGTCTAGCATAAGAAATTGGGTCATCCTAATTCTGTTGTCTTGGCTCATCTTATGAAACATGGTTTGTTGGGCAATAAAGATTCGTTTACTTCTTCTCATGTGTCTTTTGATGGTGCTACTTGTCTTGATAAAAGTAAAACTTTACCTTTTCCTGTGCATGGTAGTCGTGCTTCTAATTGCTTTAAAATTGTGCATACTGATGTTTGGGGTGTGAGTCCTGTTCTTTCTTATGGCCAGTATCATTATTTTGTAACATTTATCGATGATTATAGTCGATTCACTTAGATATATTTTCTTTTTTCTAAAACTGACATGTTTTTTGTCTTTAAAAAATTTGTTGCGCTTGTTGAGACATAGTTCAGTACTTGTATCAAAACTTTACGCTTCGACTCAGGGTGAGAGTACATGTCTCATTCTTGACTTTTCTTCAGCAAAAGGGGATCATTTCCCAACGTTCTTGTCCTTATACCCCTCAACGAAATAGAGTCGCAGAGCATAAGAATCGTCATCTCTTATATGTCATTCGTACTTTGTTGATTTATTCTTCTGTACCTTCTAAGTTCTGGGTAGAAGCTTTATCTATTGCTGTCTATTTGATCAATCGTTTGCCTACTGCCACTCTAAATCATGATTCTCCTTATTTTCAATTATTTGGCATATCTCCTGAGTATCAATCCTTTCATACTTTTGGGTGTGTTTGTTTTGTTCATCTGCCACCTGTTGAGCGTCAAAAGCTTGCTGCCCAGTCTACACATGTGCCTTTATGGGATATAGTCCCACTCAGAAATGATTTGTTTGTTATGATGCTCATGCAAACAAATTTCGAATCTCCCGGAATGTGATTTCTTCAAAAGTCAATATTTCTTTCAGTCTCAGGTTATTTCTGATCCTCCTATTATTCTTCTTCCCGCTTTTGATTATGTGTCTTCTTCTATTGAGCGATTTAAACCAGGTGTGATGAATCATCAACGTCTTCCCCCTTCTTCAACGCCCCTTCCAGACACTGATTCTTCATCTGATTTTGTGGTTCCTATACCTCGGCGCTCCACCCGGGTTACACATCCACCGGATAGGTATGGTTTTCCCCATACCTCGCTTACTACAACTCTCGACACTGTTTCTATTCCTCACTCTTATACCCAGACAACCACCCAAGCATGTTGGCAACAGACCATGCAAGAAGAAATCAAAACTCTTGAAGACAGTCACACTTGGGATCTTGTGACTTGTCCCTCTGGTGTCAAACCTATTGGTTGTAAATGGGTGTACTCAGTCAAATTTCAGTTTGATGGCTCACTGGACAGATATAAGGCCCGTCTCGTGTCTCTTGGGAACCGGCAGAAGTATGGTATTGATTATGAAGAGACATTTGCACCTATTGCCAAACTGACTACTGTAGGGACTATCTTTGCACTTGTTGTGTCACAGGGGTGGTCTCTCCGACAGATGGATGTGAAGAATATTTTTCTACATGGGGATTTGAAGGAAGAAATCTATATGTCTCCACCTCCCGGCATGTTTGCTACACCTTCCTCAGAGGTTTGTTTGCTATGCCGATCCTTGTATGGACTGAAACAGGCTCCGCGTGCATGGTTTGATAAATTTCGCTCTACCCTGCTTGCTTTTCATTTTACTTAGAGTCAGTTTGATTCTTTTTTTTTTCTTCGCAAGACTTCTGCAGGATTTGTATTGCTCTGGTATGTGTTGATGACATTGTGATTATTGGCTCTGATACTCAGTTAATTAAGCAATTACAACAACATCTCAAGGCTTCTTTTCACACGAAAGATCTTGGTCCCCTGCAGTACTTTCTTGGCCGGTGTAGATTACTCTGACTGGTATGTTGTTACACCAGCACAAATACACGCAGGAAGTGATTTCATTGGCTAGTCTCCAATCGGGTAACTTTGTTCTTACTGCCTTGGAGGTAAATCTTAAGCTTTGTCAGGAGGAAGACGAGCTTCTATCAGATCCATCCTTGTATCGGCAACTTGTTGGGAGTTTGAACTACTTGATTACTCATCCTGACATTTCTTTTGCTATGCAGCAGGTCAGTTAATTTAGGCAGGCCCCTTGACATCTTCATTTACCCGCTGTCTGCCGCATTATCCGATATCTGAAGGGCACCTCTACATCCAGGTTATTCTTTCCTAAGGAATCTTCCTTACAATTGGTGGGGTATACTGATGTTGATTGGGCCGGATGTGCGGATACTCATTGCTATATTACTGGCTGGTGCATGTTCTTAGGCAATGCACTCATTTCTTGGAAGAGTAAGAAG
The DNA here is from genome assembly GCF_001411555.2 of Juglans regia. Classification (NCBI taxonomy): domain Eukaryota; kingdom Viridiplantae; phylum Streptophyta; class Magnoliopsida; order Fagales; family Juglandaceae; genus Juglans; species Juglans regia. The sequence goes on along the minus strand of NC_049909.1, from coordinate 5,781,405 downwards.
CAAGACAAAGTTTCCAAGTCCTCCACTGAGTCTGAGTATTGTGCTATGTTTTCCGCATGCTCTAAGATCACATAGCATCGTGGGTTATTGGGTGAACTTGATTTTCCTCAACTTCATTCCACTCCTCTTCTTGCTAATAATACCAGTGCGTTTCAGATCACCGCTAATCCAGTCTTCCATGAGCATACGAAACATATTGAAGTCGATTGCCATTCCATACATGAATCATTTGGAAAACATGTGATTACTTTTCCTCACATTTCTGCCGAACATCAAACTGCAGACATATTCATTAAAGCTCTTTCTCGGCATGCCAATTCTTGGTTGACAAATTGATGTTTCTTGATCTACTAGCATCAATTTGAGGGCGGGTGTTACGGAGATAATTTAGGATATTATGGGATTTGATTTGTAATATTTTAGGGATGTTTTCTTTTATATCTAGATTGTATATAGCAAATAATTAGGCTGTAAATAACGTTAGAAATACTTACCTTGTATAGCATTTAGGCACTGGAAATCTGGCAACAACTATGTAAATCTCTTTTATATATAATGAAAGCAAACCCTATGGAAAGGGTATTCAGACCAACTTTGACAGGTACTAGTTAAGTTGGGCTTCTTATCAGTTAAATGGCTAAGGTGTGTGCGGCCATAGAACAGATAACCGTACCATCCAACTTCATAGATCATGGGCTTATTAAAGGTAGATGTAGGAGGCAATGTCACAGATGTGATTCTGGCTAATTTATTGAGTTTTCATACATATTTAATACTTGTATATTGGTTTGCTGTTGTTTGAATTAGTTTTTGTAGTAGTTTGGCACTAGTGACTATGGCAAATTTCAGCTTGTAATGAATTAGATGTGGTGTATATTGGCTTGTATTGGTTTTATATTGGAACTAAATGGCCAGAATTGGAGAGTATCGACATGTATCAACTATCAAGTATAAACCAGGCTTAAACAGGTTTCTATAGGACCTGTACATACCAGATCGGATTCAGATTGCAAACAGGTTCGGTTACCGGTTTGTTGTCAGAGTGACCCAGATAAATGGGTTTGGTGATGGGTTAAGCCGTATAAGTGTAAATAAGAACCAATGATATACCAGCTATGGGTATGGATTCCCCTTGCAAAAAAAGCTATCATTCTGAATAAGAAGGAACTTTTAATTCAGATTTACAAAATATCCAAGCCAAGCAACCAAACACACTCCTTTCTTCAACTCCATCAATGAAAAATAGTGCTACTGAGCATCTTCAACGACTAAGAACTCAATAGCTAGCACAGGAGGGGAACCAACAAGAGCCACCTGCACCAGTCAGCAATGGAAACGACCGAAAACATCATTTACGGCCATGGTGAGACCATGAAACCATCACTGGCAACATTGATTCCAGGTGAAGTTATGATTCCAAGAGAAAGAAGAGGAAATGGAAAAGAGCAAAAATGCTGGGTATTTCGAAATCTTTTCAACCCTCATGGGTTATGCTTAAAACAATTATACCCTCTAAAAACTATGTTTGTGTTCAATCATGAGGCTGTTGCTGAAGCCCTTTTGGTGCACGAAACATCTCGGGAAGGCCCTCCTTATTTTTATTGTCAGTCACTTGTGATTTTTACATCCGTAGAGATATACATGTCTATGGTTTCTTGGAATGGTATGTCTGGGGAATCAGTTTATATGAATAAAAGCAAAGATAAGAAGATTAATTATGCAATAGAAATAACTTGCTTTTATAATCTCATTGTTGCAGTCCTCTGATTGGATTTAGTTTTCAGATCACCTTGTCTATTTGAGCTTTTTTTGCCTTTATTTTCTGTCCTTATTGAATGACATGTAACTGAATTTCAATTTCAGGTACCAAATTTTCTGGTGAAAAGTGGTCCTCATAAGGTAATTATCCCCTCCACCTTTTTATTTTTATTTATTTTTTATTTCCATATATTTATTATGAATTTTTCCCGTCTCTTGCACTTTGATTACTAGTCATAGTTACAATATCGAATTGAATTTGTTAATGACCTCTTCATTAGTTGTAGAGGATCTGTAGGTTGTAGCTATATCTGTACTTGTCAGGAATGTTTTCTCTTTCTTTTGAGTCAAGATCAAGTACTTAATCCAAATTTTTACCGCAACTGTTATGAATGTGATAACATCTCAAACAGGGAAGTCTTCGAAATTGTGAATGGTTTTCTTTTTATTCAAGGCGTTGACAAGTTGAACATATCTATTTTCTATGGGGTGCTTATGTTTACCACTCTCCTCTAAAAGTTTCAGTAGTCAAAACTCATGCTTCTTAACCATGCTTATATTTAGCAAAGTAAAATTAAGGTTAATCTTGCATGCTGCAGTAACTGGCTGACTTGTATATCATGAAACTGGAATCATATAGATTTAGAAACCAGTCAACTGTTAGTTTTGGACATCTCAATGCTTCTTTTACCAAAATTTCCCGTTATTCTAGCTTTGACCCTAATTTTGGTTATTTAAAATGGATGTTGACATTATTTTTTCATTGACCGCTTATCTTGAAATTATTTACATGCCATGTGCGTAACTGATGCTACTATGCTGCATCCTTTCCTACAGGCTGGGGAATAACTGTTTTAGGGAAATTCATTCAGTGTCTTTAGTGGTGTTAAGTGAAAATGAAGATAATTTAAAACTTCTAAACTTCTATACATCTTTTAAGAAATTAGTACCAGGAATTTTCAGGAATGCTATTCTGTCATCAGTTGATGTTACAAGCATTATGATGCAAAGAACTTGGTATTCCTCAATGGATCCTTTTCCACACTCAATATATCTCTTTAGTTGGCAAGTTCTATGCCTAAATTTCATTATCTTCTAGGGGCCGCCTATCATGCAAATTAAATTACAGGCACACACAACACATGCTATTTAAAATTTTTGGATACTTTGTTCTTTCTGAGATTGATGACTTTTGTAATTTGATGTGCGATTCAATTAATTCAATAATTGGATGTATTAATTTGTGAAAAATTTTCTTTATATTTTGTTTCTAAGAGTTTGTGGGTTTCATGCTCCTGGCTCATAGGTAAAAGTCATTTTCTTCTCAAAAACCGGGGAACGTGCTGCTCCATTTGTACGTCAAGCTGCTAAAAATTATTGGGCATATGCCTCTTTTGCATTTGTACTGTGGCGCGAAGAAGAATCTTCCTTTTGGTGGAACACGTAAGTGGATTTGCTTACTTGTATCTGTCAGGACACACGAATCGATGATTTGATGAAATAGGTTCTCTTTTAAGTTTTTTTCGCAGTGCCTATGTGATTGCTGTTTCAATACAATAAATAATTTTTTTCTTGTAATGAAAAAGCAGTACTTTTCTATCAATTTCGTCTATAATTGTAAGAAGAATTAAATCATATTTCCACATTTTGCATCATTGATTTCCTGATCTAGAATCAGAATGGTTAAAGGGTTAGTCTATTTCAACGTTTACACTACTTCTGGATCTTGACACTTTTTGTTATGATTACTACAGGCTAGAGGTGGAATCTGCACCTGCTATAGTTTTTTTGAAAGATGCAGGAGTAAAACCTATCGTTCACCATGGCATGTTTCTCTGTTTAACTTGGTGCCTTTAAATCAGTCTGATCTAAGTTCTGCACTTTTGTGAGAAGCTAAGCTGTGAGTTTTGTTGCAGGTCTGGTTAACAGTTCATGGTTTTCAAATATTATGGAACAGAATAAGCAGCAAGGTATTGCTGTTTTTTCCTTACCTGTTTAGTATTTGAGCTTTTAGTATTGCTGCTATTCAAATTAATTTTGCCTTGTTATCTTACAAAATTAAAATCATGTACGGGAGTATTTTCAATCTTCCATTTTTATAGAAAAAAATTTTCGGTAGGTTGCTAACTCGGAAATAGGAGAATCTATCCCTCAACTTTTTGTTACGTTTCTATTTTTTTAATTTGATATTCATTACTTTAGTTGATTAAGCTTTTGGATTTTCTCTCTTTAGTGTTTTCTCTCTGTACACTTTTTCTCCTTCATTGTCACAATGGGTGATCTGCTCCGGTGACCATTGCTGGAAATAATTTTCTTTCGCTGGTTTTTGAGTTATTCAGCAGTGACGATGGGCTTGGTTAAACATTTATTAATGGAGACAAAAGTTTTTGTTTTATCATTGGAGGGGGGAATACTATCTTTTTTTCACTGAGAAGAATAGGAAGTTTACAAAGGAGTTGGTCCTCAGCTTTGTCAGCTTTCGTTGGCTTGCGAATACAGTGGAAGATTTCATTCTTGGAGGGAAAGAAGAGTTTTTACAAGACGTATTGCGATGGTGCTAAGGCATTGTTTGCTTGCCGGCATTTTAATGATTTTGGACAATTCCTAGAAGTTACAGATTATGGTCACAGTGGGCAGCAAGGCCTTCTAGCAATCCCGTGTGACGACCCGGACTTTGCCAAGTCCCCATTCATGTTTTTTTTTATATTATTTTAGTTATTGGATAAGTGCTGGTGTTAGAGGAATGCCTTAAGGTATGTTCTATTTTGGACCTTAGAAAAAGCCCACAAAGGCCCATGTGGATTTCGGCCAACTAGGATGGAATTAGGGTTTGGAACCCCAAAGTTGATTTCTAAGGTTGGTGGAGGCACCACATGGGATAAGAGGAGCATTTTTGTTCTTTTCTAGAAACTCATCATTTGGAACCTAGGAAAATAGCAAGTGTGACACTTGTCCAACATGTATAAGGTTCTAGAAGAAGTGAGTGGAAGAAACAAGGATGAGGTCAACGGATTAGGGCTTATACGCCCACATGCAAGGCCCCATTCTATAGTTGACACTTGTCAAGCATGAAGAGAGACCTTTGGAGTTCCAAGAAGATCTTACTTGGGAGAGAGACCTTTGGAGTTCCAAGAAGATCTTATTTGGGAAGAGAGAGAGAAGCTTGTTCTAGAAGAATTTTGGAAGAGCAAGAGAGAGAGGGGGGCGACGGCAATAGCATGGGGAAACTCAAGGGACACCTTGGGAAGAGTTAGGGTTTTGGCCAACAGAAGGGACACACACTCCACTTGCCACATGGAAACCATGCACACGAAGTAGGGTTCTAAGGAAGATTAGGTTTTTGTGTTTTGACCTTTGAGCCACACCAAGTGCATTGTATCTAGACAAATGAGGAAGGGCAAAATTGGAAGGTGAGGCAAGAGAGGGTTTCAGTTTTTGAGGAGCCACACGCCACTTGTAAGAAGGGACTTTTGGTTTTCCAATGCAATCTCATCATAGGGAAGAGGAAGAGACTCTCTTGCCAAGAAGCCAAGTGACATCCATGCACAAGACCTTTGGTATTTCAAGAAGGGGGGCTACTCCTATATAAGGGCATAGCCGAAAATCATGAAGGTCTTTTGCTCAATTTCTCAACTTTTCTTCTAAGGAATTTCGGCCACCACTACTTTTCTCTCTAGCTCTCACACTTTCTCACATTTTCTCACCTACCAAATGCCACCATTCTCTTCACTATTTCGAAAATCACAAAGGATTTCTCTCACACCATTCGAGAAGAAGGGAAGCCCAATGAGGTAAGAACTATCCCACTATTTCTTGCACATACATGCATGACCAAGAGGAAAAACAAAACCTACAAAGTTTCGGTTCTAGGGTTTCCCACACAAACACACACGTTCACTTTGGAAACTAGGAATTTTCTTCAAGGAAAGGAAGAACCCGAAGTATTCTTCTTGTTTTAAGCACATGAACACGAAGTGCATAGTGAATGAAGGCCACGGCCACCAGTTGGAAGAAAGGCTAGGGTTTTTATTCTTGAGGGTTTCGGATTCTAGGGTTTTTCCATGTGAAAGCATTTTCAAAAACCTTAAAACACTCACACTCACCCTTATTTTGCGACTAGGGTTTCTCTAGTCATCTTCTAATGCTTTATATATATATATATATATATATATATATATTTTTCAGATTTTGCTATTTTATACGTTAGATTTTTGTAAGTAAACTTCCAACTTACACTTGATAACACTTGTATATATTTCGTGAACTCTTGTTTGTTTATCATTGCTTGAATCTTGTTATCTTGATTATGTGAATGCTCGGTTTTGATGAAAGGATGAGATGCCATGTTTTCATGATGATATGTTGAAGTATATTTTGAATATGTCATGTTAAGGTTTCGGTTTTGACATGGATATGTGCTATGCATGCTTGTTTTGATATATGAATGTGTAGAAGTATGAGTATGTGTTGTAATGATGAAAATCCATGTTGGAGGACTTGTATGAATTGGCCAAGGCTATACCAAGGGTATACAAATCTGTTTTGCGTATTGGCAAGTATGATTCGACTATGTTTACATGTATTCGTCATATGATTGCATGTTCTAATATTTTCGAGCCATATTGCAAGATGCATGTTGCTAATTGGGCTATATGTTTCGGTTCTTACATGTTGCATGAGTATGATAAAGTGTAACATCATGTGTCTATGTCTCATGCGTCTATGTTTTCAAAAAAGAAAAAACATCAAAGTACGTTTTATCATGACCTCAAATGCTAGGATGGGGAAATGTCCTAGTGGAACTCCCTATCCACTCTGGAATGTTTAAAGTCAATTGGAGATCCCTGGGTCAACGAAGTATAGTCGACGGGTCTCAAATGGTTCCTTATGGAAAGGATATCGGAGCGAGGTTGCACCTAAAGCTAGTGGGTGCCATATGGTGGAAGCGAAATAAGCGAACTACCATAAAAGAATATGTATAAGTTATGACATAGTCACCTCGATCAAGTAGATCGTTGGTTGATGCGGTAACTAGCAGGGAACACGATGCTTAGAGGAGCCGTGAGGTATCCAACCATGTGAATTATGAAATGATCAAGGCATTTGAGCTCCATGTTATGATATGATATGATATGTCATGATACGATATGAAATGACATGAAAGAATGTGATATGATCACAATATAATATGCTATGAAATGATAAGAATGGCATGATATGTTATGATAAGAACAAGGACCCGAGCTCAAATGATATGAACGTGTTAAGAAGTCTAAAAGATGAAAATATGTTTTATGAGTCTATGTTGCATGTGTCAAGGTTTTTACGTCAAAATACATGTCCATGCATTCATTTGTGGTTTGCTTTTATATGCTTGTAATATCTGTTGTATGTTGATTGTTTACTTGTTGAAATTTCTCGAAATTTTATTATGATAGTTTGCACTACCATTCCCTCACCTGGAATGGTAGAAGTTGTTACAGGTACCCCGGACACTATAAAAACATGAACTTAGATGGTTTAATGATAGAGGATGAGTTCACCATGAAGGCTCGTCACAACTTTACTGACGACATTTTGAAGTACACAGCCCCCCTTCTCTGGCAAATTTTAGCTAGTCTTAGCGAGGTCGAGATTGATACTACGTTTACCAACCCATCGAAAAACTTGAGATTTTGGTGGAATATGGACCAAGTATCCAGTTTCCTTAAGCGAGCTAGTGAGACTACTGTTGAGGCAAAAGAGATAGCAAAGGACTTAGGACTTCTGGCATCCGAGCCTCATAAGTCACAAGGAGTCTTTTTATGTTTGACTCAAGATGGAGCGGTACCATTGGGGAAACTGAGAACCTAAATGTCTTGTGGAGAAAAAGAAATGACTTAAGGTTTTGCTTTTGTGAAAACAGTTTTTGATGGTCCTGTGTTTTGGGAGTCTTTTGAAACAATTATCTATTTTGGAGTACTTGGATGAAATTTCAACTTTTGGGATGCTTACATTCGGTACCATGATTATTATATGACCACTATCCCTATGTAGTTAAAAGAATTTTTTCGCTGCGAATTACTACATACTGCTAGATTTGTAGGTTCATTGCATCTTATTTGTCATGTACGAGGGGTATGTAGCCTTGAGTTACCCCGATGCTTCAGTCACCGTCCAATCCCAAGCGGGGGGGACTAGGACTGTCACATCCCGACAGACATGGAAGGGAAGGGCTGGAAGAGCCTTTCCATGGAGATGAAGCACGTTTTGTCCATGCATATCTCGGCAAAACAGACACCAGAGTTGCCTCCAAAACTGGACAAAACGACAGATAAGGGGAAGTAGATGAGGAAGTAGGTTCAATCTTATACAGAGGTTGTGATGCATGGCGCAGGGAAACGGGTGGCACTGCTGGGTGGTATGGGTTACCTCTCTGTGTTACAGCTAAAATACAAGGACAAAAGGACATGCAAAGAGCACCACTGCTGCAGAAAAGGTTGGTCGAGGCACTATACCAGAAAAGGGGCTGGAGGTCCCTTTTTTGTTTGAAAGAGGAATTTGGTTTACTGAAAAAGGTGGTGAAAGAACTTATAAGTAAAGTGGATATGAGTTTGGGCCAAGGCCAAGGCCAACAACATATGGGTATCTCTAAAGGGTTGGTCAGAAATGGGTTGGTCTAGAATGGGCCTAAATCCCTCTGGGCCGATAAAGAAGGTGGGTATGGGCCAGATGCGTCTAACTAGCCCAACTAAAATGAAATGGAGGCTAAAATGTAGGCCTGCTTTTGAGAAGGGCTCTATGTCCAATCCTGGGCCAGCAGCGATGCCAGTATAACACCGGCCAAGGATTGTACCGGTCCCCCCCCCCGGGGGAATGTATTTCTTTTGCATTATTTCTGTTCGGTGCCTACTTATTATTCTTTCTGTAATTATAGTTTATTGGTTGTTGTAAATGTAAGTGCTAAGTGGCTTTCTACAGTGTTCTAGATGTTGCACTGTTAGGAGTGTCAATTCACAGATACAACCAAATTCTATGAAACATTTCAGAATCTGAATCTTCATAATTCTGTGGAGTTGTCAATGACTAAATTGAAATAAAGTGGCTGAAAAATAAACATTTTGTTTGGTCGTCTTTTTTGTGTTTGCTCAAATCTTTTTACCCCAACCCAGCTTCAGTTTCCTAGTAGTGGAAGTGTGTATTTTTAGGAGTCCATTGCTTGTTGCTTCCCGATACCTTCATTGTTTCCTTAATGCATGAGAGGCCAGCACTTCAGGACATTAATAGTGGACAGCTAACCCCTAGGGGCTGTTCAAGTGGTAAGAGCCTTGGTCTTGATGGTATGCTCTCTCCTGGTTTAAGGTTTCTAACGCATGGGTGCAAACAATTTCTAGGGGCTATTAGCCTGGGAGAATTTTCCCTTAAAAACACCTAAAATGAGTCGAATACTCAGTAAGAACCACATCATGCAGTAAACATAATATACACATAAGGTTTTCATTTAAAGTTCTTTTAAGAAAACTCACCTTTTAAGCATACACAAGACATTAATCTTAAAGCATTTAAGAAACATTCTTTTACCTCAACCTCAAGCATAAGCATTTATCCTCCTTAACCTCAATCATTAATCATTCATTACCTTAACATCATCATTATGGCCGTTACACTCTGTTAACCTTCGTGCGTTAGGGTTGGCGACCCTTGTGATCGATAATTCTAACTGTAGCTTGCAAAATAGAACCAAGCCTCAGGAATGGGTCATCACTAGCGCCAGTGATGCATTCCAATGTTGCCATCCTTCCCAACCTCATGGTACTATCCCCATCCTCATATGACCAGTTCTTTAACCTCGTCAAATACATGTAGTCATAACATTCATTATTCTTTTCTTACATTAGCCTTTCCTTAACGTTTAGTAGATAATCATAAAATATAATATTCAGTCACACATCATTAATGCAGTTCTAAAATCATATAGCATCTTTCATCAGTCATTGGGTTCATAAAAAGTCATTTAGGAGAGGTTTGTTCTGCCAAGCATGCACTAAGTTCTATGGATTGGCTTATTTTCATGTAATAAAACAAATCAAAATGAGTTATTGGTCAATTAGCCAAGTCTGTGGTTGGTAATTGGGTGATGTGTTGTCATCAAAAGTTGGGCATGGAAGTGGTAGTTGGGGGTTCGTATAACTAGCTTTCAATCTCATGCCTGTTTAAAAGTTAATTATGTTTATTTCCATTTAACTAATGATGTTATGGTTTACCGAGTCCCCTCTTTGTTACTGAAACATTAAATTCAAAAGCATGACACAGATTTGTTTATCAATATGATGCTAAACTTTTATTTCTTAGCTTTTTATTTATTCAGAATGGCACTTAATTGATTTTTCTAGCCTTGTGTTTCCAGAGCTTCCTCAACTAAGGAGTGTAACATCAATGGAGCTGGGTTGTGATGCTCGGGGTTATTCTCGTGCTGGAGTGGATACCACAACCTGGTATTGTGCTATTTTGGCAGGAAGGCCAGGCCCTGAACTTGACAAGATGCGTGAAGTAAGCATCTCTCCTCTGCTTCTGTGAATCATGATATGCTTGGTATGGATGTTATTGATTTTCTTTTTCTTTTTCTTTTTCAACATCATAACTTTGGTATTTCTGGTATTACATATAGATGAAATCATGTCGTGTATCTTTTTCTTACCATGTGAAGCCACAAATTAGGTCCATCCAGTAAACTCTCAGATAAATTGCGTGGGATTTCTTACAAAACTACTCACAAACTCACGTGATGCGCGGGTCATAATTTAAAATATTTAATTGATGGACTTTTTTTATTTTATAACATTTTAAAGATTATAAACTTTGTTTTCTTATAAGTAAAATTTTATTAATAGGCATAGCTAAGTACATTGGGTGTACACAAAAGAAAACACCTATCTAGGAAAAGATTTTAAACTTTTGCAAACCAACTGTGAAGATCAAACAAATATTCTTTAAAAAGTAAAGCAAGCTGATAAATGTTGCATTGGTCTCCCTATCAAAATAAGTTAGAATCTGTTTGTATGGCCGAATCAAAATGGCCTTTGAGTGATCTGTATATTATATATGAACTTTACAAGAGAGCTATACATGGAAAGAAACTAATTGCCAAGTGATTCTAGCAGTCTAGCCTTATATGCAAACTATATATTCTGTCAATATGCTAACTGTACAAGCCTACAAAAATTAAGTAAAGGTGAAATAAGGAAAGAAGAATAGAAGGAAAGAAGATTGATTATGTAAAGCTTTGTTGTCCATTGATAGCCCTCAAATTGATGCGGGTTGATCAACAAGCATCAATTTGCTACTTAAGTAGCAATGTCGATGGCGAGTGAGAGCTTTGGTGAAGATATCAACAATTTGTAGTTCAGTGGAAACATGTGGAAGAGTGATAGCACAAGCTTCAAATGCTTCACGGATAAAGTGACAGTCGACTTCAATATGCTTCATGCGCTCATTATAGATAGGATTGGCCATAATCTAAATAACACTCGTATTATTAGCATGTAGAGGTGTAGGATCAGTCTCAGAAAAATCTAGCTTAGCAAGCAAACCTCGAAACCAAATAATTTCGGAACAAGCAAGAGACATCACCCGGTACTCAGATTTTGTAGATGACTTAGAGACTTTGTCTTGCTTCTTACTCTTCCAGGAGATCAATGCATCACCTAAGAACACACACCAACTAGTGATAGAGCGACATGTATCAGCACAGCCGGCCCAATCACTATAAGCAGTAAGTCGAGGAGAATTGCCTATAGGAAAGAATAAGCCACGGGCAAAAGTGCCCTGAACATAGCTTATGATCCTATGGACAGCAACCAAATGAAGATGACGAGGGGTCTGAAGAAACTGGCTGACTTGTTGTACTGCAAAGGAAATGTTCGATCTAGTACTGGTGAGGTAGACAAGACTACCGACCAACTTCCGGTATAAACTGGGATCTGCAAGTAAATCATCCTCCTCTTTGCGAAGCTTGACATTCAATTCCATGGGAGTATCAACAGAGGTGGCCTCCTGTAGGCCAGCTGTAGCCACCAAGTCACTAGCATACTTATGTTGATTGAGTGAAATACCAGATGAACTATGATGCACCTCAAGACCAAGAAAATATGTGAGAGACCCAAGATCTTTCATATGAAATGACTCAGAGAGATGAGTTTTGAGTTGGCCAAGTAAAACAGAATCGGAACCAGTAATCACAATATCATCAACATAAACCAAAGGAACAACAATACCCATGTCTGATTTCCGAAGAAACAAGGAAGTATCATACTTGCTCTGCTTGAATGAGAATTGTAATAAAGTAGTTCGAAATTTATCAAACCAGGCCCTTGTTTGAGACAATAAAGGGAGCGACGAAGCTTACACACGTGAGGTCGAAGAGGGACACAATCCGGGGGGTGGCTTCATATAAATACACTCTTTAAGATCCCCGTGACGAAAAGCATTCTTGACATCCATCTGATGTAGTGGCCAATCATTGGAAACAGCAAGAGCTAGAATCGTACGAACAAGGGTCATCTTAGTGATAGGTCCCAAATTAAGAGAGTTTAATTGCTAAAATGATTTGTTTCTCTTAAGGTGAGAATGTACCATAGATTTGAATAAACTTGCATAATAATCATTAATAATTCTTGGCTGCTTCTTATAAAAAAAAAAAAGTAATTCTTGGCTGCTTAAATAGCAGAACCACTTACACTTCAAACCGAAATAAAAGGGAAACTTGCAGACTACAACTTAACTACAACGCACGTAAAACAGAGTATAAAATAGAGCATGCAAATACATAAAAACGGAATAAAACTAACGGAAAGAAATTGACGCCAATTGCATAACTATTGAAGACCCATTCGTACGTAAACTCCCAATGGCTTTGACCCGGTCTCGTCTGCCTTCCTCATTGCATGCATGCCGCATGCAACGGTCCTTCACGTTCTTTACGTCCCAGTTTATCCCAAATATTTGGGATTTGGTTTACGGGACCTCATTGATTGACGTGGCCTATCAATACTCCCCCCATTCAGCGGATCCTTGTCCTCAAGGATCATAGGCGAGAATTCATCCAGTAATTTTTGCATTGGTTCCCAGGTGGCGTCCTCCGTCGGAAGGTGCTTCCACTGCACTAAGCTTTCTTCGACAAACTGGCCTCCTTGTTTAATCCAGCGAGTGTCCAGAATCTTTTGTGGTTTGAGCTCGACAACTCCTTCATCGGAGACGGTAGGCAACGTTGTTTGCTGTGGCTCTGCAAGTCCTTCATTCTCCTGGTATCGTTTAAGTAGTGATACATGAAACACCAGGTAGATGCGTGTGCCTTCTGGTAACTCTAATTTGTACGCGACCGGTCTACATTTCTGCAAGATTACATAGGGTCCGTAAAATCGACTAGCCAATTTCTGATGGACCCGTTTGAAGGCCGTTTGTTGGCGTTATGGGTGTAGCTTCAACAACATCCGTTCGCCAATGTCGTACGAAAGATCCCTCCGCTTGTGGTCTGCCATTTGTTTCATTCGATTAACTAAGCTTGCTAAGTTAATCTTCAATTGCTGGAGTAGTTCATCGCGAGTCATTAGTTGCTGATCCACTTCGTGTACTGGGGAGAGTCCTTCTGTGTACGATGAGATGGCGGGAGGAAGCCTTCCATATAGTGCCTGGAATGGGATCATCCCCGTAGAAATATGGTATGTGGTATTATACCAATATTCTGCCCAAGGTAAATAAGAACTCCATTTGCGTGGCCACTGGTGCACGAAACAATGAAGGTATTGCTTGAGGCAGTGATTGACGACTTCCGTTTGTCCATCGGTCTGTGGGTGGTACACGGAACTGAACTACAACTTGGTGCTCGACATCTTGAAGAATTCTTGCCAGAACTTGCTAATGAAAACTGGATCTCGGTCACTAATAACGGACTAGGGCATCCCGTGGAGCTTGATAATTCCCTCTACAAATTTTTCTGTCACCGTTTTAGTAGTAAATGGATGGGTTAAAGAAAGGAAATGAGTTGACTTACTCAGACTGTCGACAACCACCATAATTGTGTCTCTGCCTTGTGAGGTCGGAAGGCCTTCAATAAAATCTAAGGTGATGTCGTCCCACACCCGGCATAGAATTGGCAGCGGTTGAAGGAGCCCTGCCGGAGCTAGTGTTTCAGCCTTGACTTTTTGACATACCTCACACCCTTTGACGTATTCTTGGACTGATCTATGCATGCCAGGCCAATATAACTGCTGTCCCAATTTCTTGTATGTGCGTAAAACGCCTGAGTGTACGCCCACCTTGGTGTCATGCATTTCATGTAGTAATTTGCTGCGTAGGTCTCTGATGTCTGTGATGACAACCTTGCCTTTGAAGAAGAGTAACCCTTGCCGCCACGCATATGGTGCCTCGGGTTGGTCAGTTGCCATACGACCCATTGATTGGATATGCTGGTCCTTCGTTGCCGCTTGTTTGATGTCTTCCCATATGCTTACTTGTGGAAAAAAAAATGCTATGGAGAATAGGGCTACCTTGTTTGTGCGATAGTGCATCGGCAGCAGAGTTTTCACGTCCTGGTCGGTAGACTATCTCGTAGTCGTATCCCAGAAGCTTAGCTACCCATTTCTGCTGCTCCGGTGTGGCCATCCGTTGTTCCAAAAAGAACTTGAGACTTAGCTGATCAGTTTGAATGTAGAATTTCTTACATAGTAGGTATGGGCGCCATAAACGTATAGCTTCTATGATGGCCAACATTTCTTTGGCGTAAGTGGACCAGGATTTCTTAGTCACTCCGAGGGCTCGACTGGATTTCTTAGTCACTCCGAGGGCTCGACTCATGAATGCCACCGGTTTGCCTTGTTGTGACAGTACAACTCCAATTCCTTCACCGGATGCATCCGTCTCAATGGTGAAAGTCTTTGAAATTTGGCATTGCTAATGTAGGGGTGGTTGTCATGGCATGTTTGAGTGCAAGGAAAGCAGACTCGGCTTCATCATTCCAACCGAATTGGCCCTTCTTGAGGAGGTTGGTAAGAGGCCGCGCTATAATGCCATAATTTTGGACGAACTTCTGGTAATAACCTGTCAAGCCTAAAAAACCACGTAGTGCTGAAATATTAGTAGGTCGTGGCCATGCCACCATTGCTGCTATTTTACTTCCGTCAACTTCTACTCCTTGGTTAGTAACAATGTGTCCCAAATACTCCAATTCTTGTTGCCCAAAGGCACATTTACTAGCCTTGACAAAGAATTGGTGCTGCCTCAATATTTCCAAGGTCTGCTTTACTTGCTAGTAATGTGTGTCCCAAGTAGGACTATAAACCAATATGTCATCAAAGAAAACTAATATGAATTTTCTAAGATGAGGATGGAAAATAGAATTCATAATGGCTTGAAATGTAGATGGTGCATTACATAAGCCAAATGGCATAACCCAGTGCTCATAATGTCCATTATGCGTTCAGAAAGCAGTTTTAGGGATATCAAGAGGATTTACTCGTACCTGATGGTACCCAGCCCTTAAATCTAGCTTGGTAAAATACGAGGCACCATAGAGTTCATCCAACATGTCCTCAACGGTGGGGATCGGAAGCCGACCCTTAATGGTTGTTGTGTTGAGTGCGCGATAATCCGTGCAAAAATGCCAATTACCATCTTTTTTCTTCTCCAACAGAACCGGTGACAAAAAAGGGATAGTGCTAGGTTGAACAAATCCTGAGTTTAGCATTTCTTGGACTTGTTTTGTAATCTCCTCTTTTTGATAATGCGTGCATCGGTATGGTCGCACATTAAGTGGCTCGGTTCCTTCTTTCAGGGGAATGTTGTGATCAACCTCTCGGACAGGTGGTAAGCTTGAAGGCTATGTAAATACATCAGAGAATTCTCGTAGCACTGCTTGCATGCTCGGGTGTATGTGGTCCTATGGGTCTTTCTTGGCGATCTGTAGGCAGAAAGCAAGGATTGTATGGCCTGGGCGAACTTCCTTGGATATTTCTTGGAGTGATGCCGCTTGAATATCTTGGCCATCGATCCCTACCAAACGTCTGGTTTGGTTTTCCCATGAAAATTCCATGGTTAACCGTTTCCAGTTGCAAACCACGGACCCGAGTAACTCAAGCTATTGAATTCCCAAAACTAAATCCAACCCTATGAGTGGTAAAGAGTACAGAGTTAATGAAAAATTTATGCCTTGCAAGTTTATTGGTACCTTATTGAACCTCCTGTGGCATCGAAGATTTTCTCCGTTAGCCACCAGTACTATGAAGGCTTCAGTCAGCATTACTGGTAATCGTAGTAGGTTGGCCATACGCTCACCAATAAATTGTGAGTTGACCCACTGTCGATTATTGTAATGACGTCGTGGGCACCGATCGTGGCAGCTACTCGCATGGTCTTGGGCACTGTCCAACCTATTAATGCATGCAAAGTAATCGCTGGTTCGATAGGCCCCTCATGGTTCTCCTCCACTGGTTGTTCTTCAGTTACATCATCACAGATGACGTTTTCACCTCCATCGTGTCCCTCCAACATGAGAATTCGGGGCCCTTGACATCTATGCCCTGCGGTAAAACGTTCGTTACAGTTAAAACATAGGCCCTGGAGTTGCTTACGCTATATTTATTCCCAACTTAGACGTCGAACAGGGGCGATAGGTTCTTCTGGTATTGTTCATTTTACTGGAGGAAGAGCTAGGGGAGCTCGCACTGGAGGTGGAGGTCTTATGAACCTTCGTTGTCTCGCTAGTTGGTCATCTTTCATGCCTGCAAGGCTTATGGCATCTTTCAATGTTTGCGGTTTAAAATTTCGAATCCCGTCCGAAATCTCCGTTCGTAAACCACCCATGAATGTTCCCACAAGAGCCTTTGGTGTCCAGCCTCTAACTCGATTGCTCAAGTATTCAAATTCCCTCTGGTATTCACGTAAGGACCCAGTCTGTCTGATCCTTGAAAGGGCTTCATCAAAATTTTCGCATTCCGAAGGCCCGAAGCGAGCCCATAGTTCATCTTCAAAATTTTTCCACGACAGCACGCGTCCATCTTCCTGAAATGTCCTACAAATCCACTGCCACCACTGGTTGGCCTCTCCTTCCAAATGGTAGGAGGCCAAAGAAACTTTCTGGGCTTCGGGTGTATTCTGGAACTCAAACAATTGGTTCACACAATTGAACATCTCCTGAAAATCTAGGAAGTTCAAGCTTTGCTATTTTAGATGATACAACCATCTGTCCTCCATCGTTGCCTTCTCGGTGATGGTTTACATGGTTGGGGTTCTCTTGGTTTGCAAGCAAAACATCAGAGAGGCGGTTGAGAGTTTCTTCCAAATGACGAAGCCTATCGGCCATGCCTAGCTCCATCCTGTGTAACCCATCCTGCACTCCACCGAGCCCAGCCTCCAACTGCTCAATACGCTCTTTGTAGGTTCTCATAAATAACCTGGCTCTGAGTCCAATGATAGGTCCCAAATTAAGAGAGTTTAATTGTTAAAACGAATTGTTTCTCTTCGGGTGAGAATGTACCACAGATTTGAATAAACTTATATAATAATCATTAATAATTCTTGGCTGCTTAAATAGCAGAACCACTTACACTTCAAATCGAAATAAAAGAGAAACTTGCGGACTACTAACTGAACTACAACGCACGTAAAACAGAGTATAAAACAGAGCATGCAAATACATAAAAACGGAATAAAACTAACGGAAAGAAATTGACACCAATTGCATAACTACCGAAGACCCATTCGTACGTAAACTCCCAATGGCTTTGACCCAGTCTCGCCTGCCTTCCTCGTTGCATGCATGCCGCATGCAACGGTCCTTCATGTTCTTCACGTCCCAGTTTATCCCAAATATTTGGGATTTGGTTTACAGGACCTCATTGATTGACGTGGCCTATCACTTAGTTACAGGAGCAAAGGTCTCTTCGTAATTGACACCATATTCCTGATTATTTCCAAGTACAACAAGCCGAGCTTTATAACGATCCAAACTCCCATTAGATCGAACCTTAACGGAGTAAACCCATTTGCAACCTAGGGGAACTATGGTGGAAGGACAAGTGCAATGTCCCAGGTGTGATTGGCCTCTATAGCAGTAATTTCTTCCTGCATAGCTTGTCGCCAACAATCATGCTTGATAGCATGTGAGTAGCATGTGGGAATATCAAAATTGGACAATGCAGCAATAAGAGCTGAAATAGAGTGGCCAGAAGAAAACCCATACCTATCCGGAGGTACAGACACTCGAGGAGAGCGACGTACCAAGGACTCTGGAGGTGTTGCAACTGATTGGTTCTGGAGCATGGTAGGATCAGATATCGGTTGAGCCACCGGAAGAGACTGTGGGCGGGAGTGTCTCGTATACACAATACCTGGTTTAAAGCGAGAGCTGACTTGATGAAGATTTGAGAACTGTTGCTCAAAGGAGGGGAGTACTACAATAAAGAAATGTTAATTTTCAAAGAAAATAACATTCCTAAAAATGCATGTACGATGTAAAGTAGAATCATAGCAAACAAATCCCTTTTGACACACATTATATCCCAAGAATGCACATCTAATAGATTGAGCAGATAATTTATGTCACTCATGAGAAGGTAAATGGACAAAACATACACAACCAAAGATATGGAGATTATCATAACTAGGTTGTTTAGCAAACAGGGGGAAATAAGGAGACTCCATGTGTAAGACTTGGGAAGGTAAACGATTGATCAAGTGAGTAGCAGTTTTCAAAGCCTGGACCCAGAACATGGATGAAACAACGGATTCTAACAAGAGAGTACGTACCACATCATGAACATGACAATTTTTGCGTTCGGCTACTCCATTCTGTTGGGGAGTAGCGGGACATGAACGTTGATGAATAATACCTTTAGAAGCTAAGGATGCCTGAAACTCAGTAGAAAAATATTCACCACCAGAATCTGTGCGTAATGTCTAAATAGTCACAGAAAATTGATTGTCAACATACACTAAAAACTCAATGAAAGTACGAAAAGCCTCAGATTTAGAGCAAAGAAAATAAGCCCAAGTGAATCTGCTATGATCATCAATGAAAGTCAAATAGTATTTAAATTTTTCATGTGAACTAAACATGGAAGATCCCCAAACATTACTATGAATAAGATCAAAGCAGTGAGAAGCTCTACTAGCATGTAAAGGAAAGGGAAGAGTTTTGCTTTTATCGAGTTTACAAGAATCACACTCGAGAGATAAAGATGAACATTCTTTATTACCAAGAAAACCAAAGTGCAATACATGAGATAAGATCTGAGTATTGAGATGGCCTAAACGACGATGCCACACCATACTCAAATCAGGAACATTATTACAAGCAAAAGACTTAATAGAAGAAACTGGAGAAAGTACTAGAACAGGTAAAAATAGTGGAAACGAGCACCCCACTTTAGGTCCCTTCGCGATTGGCTCCCTCGTTACTTGGTCCTGCACAACACAACCATCACCAAAAAAATTAACAACACAATTGTTATCAACTAATTGACCAACAAAATAAAGATTGTGGAAAGCTGAGGAGCAAGAAACACCACATCAGTAAATTTAGAAGAGGCATCTCTGACAGCAGCTATGGGCAAAAAACTACCATTGGCAGAATGAATGGCAGATTGACCAGCATAGGGCCGAACATGACATAGAGTGGTGGGAGTATTCATCATGTGATTGAAAGCCTTCGAGTCTACATACCAGAGTTTAGTAGAATTTTTACCTTGAAACCCCATTGCAGATAATGCCACGATTACTATCTGTTGCACCATTTCTGGTGTGCAGTAAGTTGCTGCAGGAGGTGCAAGATTAGAGGAAGCACCTGAGGAAGAGCCATGTGCTACAGAAATCGTTGCGGAATGAACAATAACAGAAGTCTGAAATGCTTGGACCTGACGATTCTGGGGACGGATACGACATTCTTTGATAATGTGACCCTTCTTGCAATAAGAACAATATTTCTTCGGACAATTAGCAGCAATATGCCCATATTCCTTGCAGCAGAAACACTGCAAATTTTTAGAAGTCATAGGTGATCCTCGTCCTTGGGCAACATAAGTCACAATTGTTGTCCCGGAACTGCCATGAGATTGCTCCAAAATATAGCTTAAGTACTAAGACGTTCTTCCCGAAGTAACTCACCAAAACAAATATCAAGAGAAAGAACAAGAGATCTATTCAGTAGAGAGGAGTGAACATATTCATATTCCAGGTGTAATTTCATAAGAAATTGATCACGCTGGCTAGTCTCGTGAAGAGTTTGAATAGTCGAAAGAGCGGCAACAGGAAGATTCTCTATAACCAAATCCGTATATTCATGCCAAAGAGTCAGAAAGGCCGAGTAGTAGTCTTGGATAGAAAGACTACCATGTTGAAACATGGCAATCGCATGTTCTAACTGAAAGCGACGAGCATCATTAGCTTGATGACAAACCTTCTTCAAGTAATTCTACATGGATTGAGCGGAGCGATGAGCCCGCAAGTTGGTAACAATATGTGGCTCCACCGAACCAAGAAGCCAAGACATAATCTGAGCATCAAGTACAACCCATGAAGGAAAAGCCTCAAGATCTTTGGATTTGTCAGTAGCGGATTTTTGAGTGACATCCGTGCCATCAATATGACCCCAAAGATCTTTTCCCTTGAGGAAAAGTTCAAACTGAAAAGCCCAAGTAGAGTAGTTTGTGCCTGTAAACTTGACACACACAGGTGCCAAATTCCATCACAAAGAAATAAATTCCGAGACAAGGAAAATCAAAGATAAACCGAGAGATACCCACAGAGAAGTGCTGAAAGTACCACAAATAAAATGGCCAAAAAATGCCAAAATGACCAAGAGAGAAAAAAATGACCAGCTCGATAAAATGAAGGCACAAAGTGCCGAGATGCCCACAAGAAAACAGAAGCTGCCGGGATGAAAACAGAAGCTGCCGAGAAACTATGTAAACCAGGAACAAACACGTCGAGAGCCTCACTAGAGGAGAACTCCTGCCGAGACTTGAACAGAGGCTGCCGAAAAATTCAAACCTGGAACAAACGGCACCGATAACTCCAACCCAGAAAAATTAGACTGAAAACACGAGAGCTTTCACACGAAATAGCAATGAGATCACATTGGGTCACGGAGAATAATCCAGAAGACGCCAACACACGAGACTGAGAGGAGAAAAAAAAAATCACGCGGGCGGCAACCAAATTGAGAGAAAAAAAGTTCAAGCGGCTCTTGATACCATGTCAAAATAAGTTAGAATCTGTTTGAATGGCCGAATCAAAATGGCCTTTGAGTGATCTGTATATTATATATGAACTTTACAAGAGAGCTATACATGGAAAGAAACTAATTGCAGAGTGATTCTAGCAGTCTAGCCTTATATGGAAACTATATATTCTGTCAATATGCTAACTGTACAAGCCTACGTAAATTAAGTAAAGGTGAAATAAGGAAAGAAGAATAGAAGGAAAGAAGATTAATTATGGAAAGCTTTGCTGTCCATTGGCACTCCCTACACCACACTTCACTGAAATAAAACAACTAACTAGATGTGCATTTGCAAGAACTTCAGGCTTGGTAATCCAGCATTCTCAAACAACCACAGATGTCCATTTGGTAGACTTCTGCAGCAGACTTCAAATGGTTGAAGAAATCAGATCACCTTCCTTCTGTCAATGCATTATTTGCTTTCATGATCACTTCATTCTATGGCTTGAGAAATTCAGCTAACCCCCCATAAGATCAGGTTTATGAAAAATAAGAAGAAAACGAGAAAATCATGGCCCTTATTAGCTCACAAGCAGCACTACTGCTAAAGATAATATAAACTATATAAAACCAAAACAAGAAATCATTTTTTTACAAGATTGGATGGAGCTAGCTATTAGTCAGAAATCAATATGGTATTCAAGCAATCACATTACCATGAAATTTCCAGTAACTTAGATGCATTAAAGAAAACAGAGATTTCCAGCTATTTGAACTCCAAGAAGAAAATGATTGAATAGAAATCAAGTTACCAAACAAAGTGGTAATTTTCCACCACTACAATTTTTAGAACCATTAACCTCGAGAAATTAATTAGGATAAACAAAAAACACATGTAACTTAGCTTACACCTTTTTTATGACTCTCACTGAAATTTCTGGCCAATTTACTGGCATTCAAAAACCAACCATGGTTTCACAGTAGAGCCGATCAACTTTACTTATCAACAGTTTGCACAAGAGAAATAATGAACACTCACCAGATCAGATCCAAGTAAGAATGATCCATACAATTTTTTCGTTCTATTCTTTCCAATTTTGTTAGAAGAATATAACACTTATAGAACTTATGCTATCAGAGCAAAAATAGCAGAATCAAGTTCACTCAACTTGACCAATTTCAGTACAAAGCATAGTGATTCAGCCGGTGATACTATTAATGCCATAAGCTAAAATTAATACAATTTGCACAAACCCAAATTGTTTTAACCACCAAATGCAAATGATACAGATTGATATTTTGCTAATTTTATATATCATATAAGGTTAAAATGCATCAAGTAATATCTTTTTTTTTAGAAGTAATCAAGAAGTTTTATTCATAATAATAGGCAAAGCCCAAGTACACAGGAAGTATTCATGAGAAATACCTATCTAATATCTTATATTAACAAAGCAACGGAGCTGAATTTGTTTGGCCTTGATGAGAAGTTCCTTCTGAACATGAAAGGCATTTTGCTGTATCTTTGTGGTCTCCAATAATGTATTCCCCAATCTTCTGCGCTTGAAACCTTACCCAAATACTTTCCAATCAGATTGTCAAATGCCATAATCGATGGATCTGATGCCGTTTCTCCACCTATCCCATGTACACCTCCTGAACCGAACCCAGTTGACAGCGCCTCTAGTCTAGCCATCGCCGACTCCAGCTGAGGTATCAGCTTCTCCTTCATCTCTCTTGCTCTCTCTGTGCCACAGAGAGAGATTGATTCTTGGAAGCCTAGCGGTGTTCATAAAGCTGAGCCAGAGCTATTCAGCGTTGGGCTCGGAGAGTATTGAATTGGTTGAAGAGCAGTGGCCTTCTTGAGCCTGATGTTGGTTTTAATGGAGCAAATTGACGTGTTTTCTCACTTAAAGAGAGTGATTTCAATTATATGGATGATTCGGGCTTTACCAACCTGAAGCTTGATTACTCATCAGAATCAAAACCGGAGTTCTCTGCCACAAATTGCCTGCGTGACTATTTGCAGGTTTGATGAATTGTAAAGTTGAGAGAGCAATGGCTTTGAAGGAAAGGAATGATACAATTAAGTGGAAACTGAAGGGGCTGGATATTGAAGAGGCTGGATGTTGAATCAGTTGGAGATTTGAAAGTGATGGAGGTTGAAGATGGGGTAATAAGATAAATGAAAGTTACAATACTTTTTAAATTATAAAACTTATTAGAAGAAAGTGTTGCGGTGGTGATGTGGCTCATTCTTATGCAAAGACAATGCTTCGAATTTGGTATGCATAATGGATGAGAGGGTGGCATGTTCTGCACACAAAATTCATGGGGTTGTGGTTGTGTTAATCATGTAAAATTTATTGAAGGGCTCCAAATCATTTTGTAAAAATTATTTGTAAGAAAAGCATTACCCCTTTTTTCTTTTTGTTTGCATTGGTTAAGTTGATAATTACCACTTTGGTGGCTATTTACTGCACAAGAATATCAGATTGGAAAGACTATTTTGAATTTTTTAATAGGCGATACAGAGAGTTTCATAGAGCTTTGTTATATATGCACCTAATTTAAGCACTTAAATTCCTTTCCATTTTTTATTACCTTGAACGTATCAGAGTATACGTAATAGATACATTGCCCCCAAAAAAAGCTTAAAGAATGGAAAGTGAGAAGAAAAGAGTGGGAAGGGGAATAAGTAAATATGGCCAGTGTAAACCTGTTATAAGTGTACTTATCCAAATTGTCTGAAATCAATGGAATGTACTTATGCTTGCTGTTTACGAGCCATATGTTCTAGTTTAGGAAGTGGCTTAAATTCATTGGTTCATAGACCATGCGCAGGGTTCAAAAATTATTGTCAAATGACAGTGAATCAAAGGCAGCTGATAAAGAAGAATCTGTCTCACCTGCAGCTGTAGCTCTAACTACCAAGCGGTTGACTTTTGCTTGGCTTGATGGCGAAGCTCAAAAGGTGAGTTTCTGGTTTCAATTATAGCATCACTCACGCTGTTGATTTGAAGTTAAGTTTTGTTGAATGCACTTGAACGGATTGTCAATGAATAATACGAGTGTTTTGCATGTGATGATGTGTCTTGATAGCACTTGGTTAAAAGGGTTTGTCCAGTTCTATCCAGAAGATAGACAGATGACAAAGCGTTTGCCTAATTGGTGAATTGAATTTTTAAGGCTTTAATTAATATAATTTTTATTGCAATAATATTAGCTACATGTTATATTTGGCTGCAACAAATGGGCTTGGACTGAATTTACAGCCCTTATAAAGTATCGCAAACCCCTAGGGGTTGGCTCAAGTGGTAAAGGCCTTGGGCTTGGGGGTATGCTCTCCCCAGGTCCAAGGTTCAAATCCCCTTAGGTGCAAACAATCTCTAGGGGCCACACCCCCAGGTAAAAAACCATCGATTTAACCAGTTCCGTGTAGGAAAACTTCCGAGGGTGCGGTGCATGGGACCGGGGTTTACTCTGCAGGGGTGGGTCCGAAGGGCCCTGCCTTGGAGAGGTTCCCTGACATAAAAATAAAATAAAAAAATAAAGTATCGCATGTCAAGTGTTTTTGCTAGTTTTAGTTGGTTGTGTGTACAAAGGTCTAGATTAATTTCTAAAATGGTCTGGTTTATCATAAATAGGGTGCTTTTTTGGCTGCACCCTATAGAGTATTTGAATGCAATTTCTTCTTGTGTATGAAACAAGAAAATGTAGATATATCAAGTTTATTGGTATTTTTATTATTTTTATGGTAATTGCCATTATCACTGTTATTATTATTGAAACAGAACATTTTGGGTTCCCCTCGAAGAGAATCACATTCCAAGATATAATTTTTTGTTTTTTGTGGACAAGATACAATCTGTCATATGATTGAAATTTGCTTCATGTACATATTCGTGCTTTACTAATTTTTTTCTCCTTTAAGGGAACAACCCTAGGAGTGCTTGCCTTTCCTTGCCATATTTCCCAGACACATTGTTAGGTTGTGGACTTGTGCATTTTTTTATATCTGAAAATGACTACTTTATTTACGCAATCCTTCCCATTGCAACTGTCTAGAACCCTGACTACTCTAATAATTGATTTTTTATCCAGGGATTGTGCTTTTTCTGTCTCCATTCTGATGTTAACGCAGAGAGTGTGTATGAAACTTGTGGACCAAGGAGAGATCTGACTGATGTACCTAGGTTATTTATTGTTCGTTACAAAAGGAATTCTACCGAGGATGATATGACAGTTGAAGTTGAGAAAAGGCCACAAAGTATATGGGATACATTTCAAGGGAAGGAATTGGATCCTGCATCACAGCTAGTGGCAAGGTACAATGGTTCCAGTGAAATTTTACAGGTATAAAATGCCTTCTTGGTAAATTTTGTACTGCAGGTAGAATAGTGACTTATATAAACCTGGCTGATTTAGTTTCAAATCCTTGATCCATGTTCACTTACACATGTTGTACATAAATATTTTCTGGTGGTCATTTTATCATTTTAAACATAGCTCAGCCTGAAGATTTATTGCATGTAAAACCATTTTTATGACAAGGTGCACTTTCTTGATGCCTACTTAATGTTTCCTTTTACAACAGATTATCGAGTGGATTTCAGGAATAATCAGAGATGGTGACTCCAGGGATCTGCCCTCCTTCGTAAGCCACTTGCTTGGTCCTATTAGCAGATTCTTGAACCAATCCTAAGGTTGAGGAATAGCCTTTTGCATTTTGGGTGTACAAAAAATATTTTTAAAGTTAATTTTGATATTCATATGGGCCTATGGGGAACTATCATGGTATGATGATGGTACCACTTTGCCTGGATGGCTTTCTGCTTTAATCCCTTAGGAATTGGAGGTGGTGACTGCTTGCATTGTGACCATCGATACTATTGCATTGTGCTTAATATTAAAATGTCAAAAACCTGGATTTCAAGAAGTGCAGTTCTGAGTCATCTACCCGTTTTTCATGCTCTTCAGTCTGTCGAATGCAGAGAACAAAAAGTCCTGAGCTTGTTCCCGAGGATTCTGAACCTATATGGTTTAAAGGTGCGCAACAGGTTCTTTCACGAGACTCGATGAAGCTAAGGATTCGCGGCATCGTAAGGGGAATAAATGATCGCCTAGGAGATCCAAGGAATGGTCCATACTTGCTTCTAGGAGCATTGATGTCTTTTGGTGCCATCTGGCTGAGGAGGAGTCAACAAACTCATTCAAGTCTGTCAAATCAGCCAAGTCCACCTAGAGAAGTAAGTGATGGCTTTGGATATCTTGCTTTAATTGTATTGAAGCTTTACAGTTGTATTTGCAACTTCTATATATGTTTATTGTAAAAAGAGAATATACTTCTTCATTGAATCCAAACCATTCTTAATCTTTTTTTTCTTTTTGGTTGGGTATAACCATCCTAGTCAGTGCCATTTATATGCAGTTTGTGTACTCTGCAATTTAGATGTGTTGACCACTCACGTAAAAAGCTGTGACATGCACGTTTGCAGGATGAAAGTAGACCGCGAAGGAGAGACAGGGCTAGAGTTGCATCAAGAAAAGATCAATGCTCTTCCGTGACCGATGTCGAACCAAAAGATGCATACCAGGCACCACTATCCAACTCCGACTCTGACTAGTAGATGCTGCGCAACAAATGGAGCTTTCCAAGTCAGGGGGAAAAGGCACTTGTTGAGCTTTAGTTTGTAACCATTAGTGACTACATCAAAATCACGAGTTTATAACCTTATGAGAAACACTAAAACCTCACCAGTTTTAAATTTTTTTTACCTTATCCGACTCCATATGCACTCTGTATTGGATTCCACAAGGCAATATTAAATAGGCATCCCCCGAGCAATGCCCTCTCGTTTTCAGTCTGACAACAAGCTTAGTGTTTATTCATAAGTCTTTTTTTTCTTTTCAACAAGAGTTTTAGTCATGAATCTTCGAAACGACTTATCTGCTCTTATGCTGGTCTGAATCCTGATCTCGTCCTTTGTCGTTCATGATGGGTCCCCTTATCAACCTCAAGTCATTCGTTTAACAAAAGTGGATGCTTGTATTAGATGATACTATAGAGAGATTTGGGTTGGTTTTTGCGGCACGCTTTTTCCTCTTGATCATAACTTTTTACCATCCCCTGAGATTCTATTTCAAGCAGTGATACCTACAAATTGCCTTGAAATTATGGACAGCGTAGTGACCCATATATATATATATATATATTGATTAATATGTTAAGAAAATTGTTGATGAAAGATTGTAAGAGAGGTTGAAATGTAACAAAGAACTAAGGTAATTCGAGATCGTCCCTCCAAGAATAAGAGACAAGAGAAGGGAATCAAACTGAGAGGTTTTTTCGTGGCTTTTCTGTACAAAGTTCATCGTTCATGTTTTTTCTGTACAATCTTCACATCTTCTCTGTAAGAAGTATATCATTTCTATTCCTTTGCTTGGATTTAGAGAATGAGTCAATATTTTTCTTTTCACCACACACCGACAGCTCTAAAATGTTTTCATTGCTTCATTTCATGTAGATGATAAGGCTCCAGTTTAGTTTCAAGATGCTAATGAAGTAGGGGTTTTCAGGAGTTCGTTAGGGCAGGACAAGTAAGGTTTAGATATCCTCCTTTTGATGATCCAATGAAGACAAAAACAAGTAATACATTTTTGCCTGCAAGGAAATTTCTAAAAGAAAAAAATTGTGTTGTTCCTAAGGTGGATTGAAATATGAAATCAGGTTACTGGTCCAAATGCTTAATCCCAGTAATCTCATAGATGCTTTTGGTACTTAAACCAAAACAAATATTTCGGGATCAATGCATTTCAGTGTAACATTTCGGCTCTCACTATACATACATACATATATATATATATATGGACAATGCTAGGGGGCCGCTCAACATGTATTGTTGGGCGTGCCCCCTAGTGCATTTGATTTTTTTTTTCTTTTAAACACTTTTTTAATATCCTTAACAATTAAGAAAAAAAAATACACAATTTCACTAATAGTTAATTCTTTTAAACATTTTAAAATGAATATACGTTGAAAACATTAAAAACAAAAGGTAGAGATATTGATGTCAAAATACAATATTAAAAAAAATCATAAACTTGAGTTGAGATATAAGAAATAAAGAATACAATATTAAAAAAAATCATAAACTTGAGTTGAGATATAAGAAATAAAGAAAAAATAAAGTGTTGAGAAATTATTAAAAATAATGAGGTTTAAAAAAACAGGAGAGAATGAGGAGACATATTTAAAGATACAAAAACAATTAAATTATATAAATCCTTTTTAAATTTTAAAATTACATGAATGCTATCTTGATTTGAAAATTTACAAAAATGTCATCCAAACTCAAAAAAATTACAAATTGCCATTGAAACAGTCCAGAACCAAATATAGTCTGAAACGGGCTGGAATTGGCCAAAATGGGTCGGAACAGGCCAGAATCTGGAATGAAACGAAATGAGGATGTATAATGTAATATGTACTGCACTAGATGGAAAATTTTGGTTGTTCCAACTGGAATGGAACGGAATTCATAACTATAGTAGTATGGAGGAATGAAGGAATTATGGATGAGAGTTTACAAGACAAGGGACAACATTAAGCTTTGGGGAACCTACTAATATAGTTTCACCTTCCATTCTTGGCAACCCTAAGACTTCACTAGTGGCTAGACTCCCCTTATTAAAAATGATTAAAGAGGAAAGAATGGACTTTCTTATTTTTGCGAAGAAAAATGGCACAAAGGTCATAAATGTATCAAGCCTAAGTTATATTTAACGGAGGGAATGGAGTTTGTTGATACAAAGAAAGAAGAATAGGCCTTGGAATTGATTAAAGGAGATGATTGATTGGCTATGCCATATGAAGAACTTTCTAAGTTTTCCTTGATATCTTTGCATGCAATAGTTGGCTCTCCAAACCCTAAAACCAGGAGTTTGATCGGCTAATTTAAGAAACACTAAGTGTGGCTTATAAGCACAAAAGATGTAGATGGTCAAGGTTAAAGTTACAAATGTGGAGGACTTATAATGTGAAAGGAAGACTGTAGATACAAGATTTAAAGTGCAAGGTATTGTCTTTAATACTAAAATTTCTTCATTTTATCCTTAGGAGGTTGTGATATAGTCCTAAGGATACAACGGTTGACATCCATTAGTCATATTGTATGGGACTTTATCAAGTTGATTATGTAAAGTTGACTATGTAATTTGTGTATTAGAGCAAGATAATTATTTTGAAGGACGTGAATTCCTTTGGTATGCCTTAGTAGATGAGAGGGGGTTACACAAGATTAATATATTGGAGAAAAATGTCGTATACTAGCACTCCTTGTTAAGGATATTAAATGACTTATTGTTTAAAAGAATATTAAACAATGTTTAAAAGGACTAACTATTAATACTAGCACTCTAGAAGATGGCCCAAAATGACTTATTGCTCTAGAGGAGGAATCTCAACTTGTTAGTGTCAGAACCACTGCTACCCATAATATCAGAAACCTTACTGGGAAGATTGTTCATGAATTATTGGAGATTGGGTGATTTGACCAAGTTGATCTCCATTTTCTTCTATTGCATTCTTGGTGAGGGACACAAATGGTGCTTGGAGGATGTGCATTAATTATAGTGTTAAACTAGCCCAATATAGAAGATAAAAATCCCATAACAGCTGTAGATGAACTTTTGGATGAGTTGCAAGACTCAACAATTTTTTCAAAAAGGAATCTTAGATCAGGGTATGATCAAGTTCAACTATGAGAAGAAGATAGTCATATAACAACCTTTCATAATTAGGAAGATTATTAGGAGTTTCTGGTAGCCTTTTGGCTTAACCTATTTTTCATCAAGTCTTCAAGGGCTGGTGAATGCTTTTAGGCCCAAATTATGATGATTTGTTTTTGTATTTTTTACAATATTGTCATCTAGGGTAAGATTTTACAATAACATTTGTAGTCTTTGCAAACTATTTTAGAGACATTGGCGCAACATCAATTGCATACAAAGAAATCCAAATGCAAGTTTAAATGTTTTGAGGTTGTGTACCTTGACCATGTTATTTCTTTTGAAAGAGTAAAAAGATCCTTGTAAGATCAATGCTATGCTTAGTTGGCTTTATCCAAAGAATGTTAAATCCTTGAGAGGATTTTTAGGCCTAGCAAGGTACTACATGAAATCCAAAATGAAGCTATTAACAAGATTAAGAGCATCATATGAGATTTTACTAAAGTGAAAAGCCTATAGTAGTGGGTCAATTGACCTCCTTTAGCAAAGTGCTGGTATAACACTAGACATAAAGTGGTGGTATAACACTATTTGTCTTTCTTCCATTATGATTATGGCTTATGAAGTTGTCTATGGTGTACCTTCTCATAAGCTACACTCATATATTCCGACGACAACATATATTGAAGAAGAAGATAAATGTTTACACGCAAGTGAGCATATTATCTCCATTCTTAAGTATAATCCCACTATTGCACAAGAAAGAATTAACTGTCACTATGATAAAACTTACACTAAAAGAAAGCTTTCTAAAAAGAAGAGAAGGAGAACATTGAGTACTACGGTGAAATTTTGGTTAGTGTAGATGAAGTTATTATTAGTTTCTTGATTGTAAAGGGGTTAGGCCTCGTTGTATCAAGTAGTTAGTCGATTTGGACTTCTATCATGTAGGGTATAACTTATTAATTGGTCGTAGCATTGTGAAGGCTTTGATTTGCACTCATAATTGGATTAAAGGGAAGTCAATTCAGATTCTGAAGATGGTGGACTTTGTGGAGAGATATGAGGAAGAGGAGGATCAAGATGAAGCAGTAATTAGTCTTAATTAACGATTTCTATATTGTTTTATATTTCTTATCAAAAAAGTTGTTTTTCATTTCATTTGATACAAGGACGAAAAGAGACTCAATCTCAAACTACTTCGGGCAGCAGCACACATTGATATCCATATGCTTTGTTAATTTAATCATTGTATTCTCTTCTTATTTTTCTAATTGAAGTTCTTTTATTATGAGAAATCATATAATCATTTTCATCCATGTGTTCTTTTTCAAAGTTTTTTTTTTTCTTTATGGTTATGACACCTTGAAGCCTTGGAGGGACAATGTTGATTTACAAATTTTACTCAAGTTTTAGACTAAATTTGTGCTATTTAAAATTTTTAAATATAAAATTTATCTAGAGATTAATATGAACCCATAGGAATAAAATTCCTTAAACCCACAATCAATTTGAAAACTCATCCAAGAAAGCCAAAATCAAGTCAATGGATGGAGAACCTAGACCCATTGAGAACTCGTTTCAAGAACCTAGATTATATTAAAATCTAGACCTGTTGAAAAACCTATCTCAAGAACCCAAATCACAAGGAGGAATGCCACAAAGGTTGTGATTTACCTTTGATAAGTTCAAAAGTTCAATCAAGAACAAGAGGAGTAAACTCAATTCACAATGAATAAATTGATCAAATTTCATAAACTGATTAGAATGAGGCTACAAAAAGTATTTAAACTAAAACTTAATTAAAACTCTAGCCAAAATAAAGCCCTTTCTTCCAAAAATACCTCTGGATTAATAATGCCGCAGCACAGTACCGCTACTACAGTACTTCTTTAAACCCTAGTTCCTAAAAAGTAACTTTCCAAATAAGCCGTTGTCCAAAATACATGGTCTTCCCAAAAACCATAGTTCATAAGAAATAAGACGTGGGCCAAGCATCCTCAAACCCAATTATTCTATACTAATTCCTATAACTAATAAAAAAAAGCTCATTTAATGAAATAAACAAGTCCAAGGCCTTCAATCACATACTTATAATAATAGGCCTTAATTTATGTTGCACTCTTCCAATGCTTGTATTACGTGGATAATTAGTGTATCTCATTCTCTCAAGCCCATCCTGAATATTTAGCTTTTGCAAGACTCATCCCAAGTAGATTACACAAATCCTTGCATTACTTTCTTGATCTTCTTAGCTCTTGATCTAGTAATTGGCCCATCTGAAACTTACAAAAGATCTTTAAGACTAGGCCCACCTTGGTTCATATCATTCTCCCTCTCTTCAAAAGGATTCGACCTCGAATCTCCACTTGCATCAAAGGGAAAAATATTAGTAACATTGAAAATAGCATAAACATGATACTTATCTAGAAGATCCACTTTATATGCATTTTCATTAATTTTCTCAAGAATTTGAAAATGTCCATCTAAGTTACTCTGTCATCAACAATCAAAAGCATCAAAGGTCGTAAGTGGATTAAAATCATAAGCAATTTCAAACAGAGAATAAGAAATAGTAGTATGTAAGTTTTTATTATATGCACACTCTAATAAGGGCAAATGATACTCCATCAAACGTCTATGTAACAATTCAATGAATTACAAATGATACTCTCACAAACGTTCATGAAACACACCTAAAACTTTCCTTACACCAAAATGACCACTACAATTATATGCAAACTCAATGAATGGCAAGCAATACTCCCACAAACATTCATGCAACACATTAATGAATGACAAATGATACTTCTATAAACGTTCATGCAACACATCAAATAATAGCAAATGATACTCCCACAAACGTTCATGCTACACATCAAAAGTCTTCCTTCCACCAAAGTTACCCAACAAACCACCATATCTATCACACACAAGCAACTTACACATAAAACTAGTAGGCACACAAAGTCTATTATCTCTAAACAAGTACCAATCTAACTTATAGAACTTACCAAATAATACTTTCTCACATGTTCCATACACACTAGCAAAGTCATCATCATTAGCATGCAATTTTTTATCATATTCAAATCTCAATAATTTTGCATTTAAAATAAAGATAAAGACATACCTTCTTGCTAATGCATTAACCACAAAATTTTTCTCATCATGTGTGTATTTGATTACATGAGGAAAAGTCTCAATACAGTCTTCTCACTTAGCATGCATTCTAGTTAACAACTTATCTTGTCCCTTCAAGTGTGTCAATGACTCATGTTCTTCAAATAAAGGTTGGGTAGGAATTGTCGCACCTGGTACAAAATCAATGTATTGCTCTATCTCTCTAATAGGTGGCAATCCGCTAAACACACCGCTAGGAATCATGACCTCATATCTCTGCAATAAATAAACAACAACACTAGAAAAAGAGTCGTTAAATTCGTTAGTATAAAAGTTTGCCTTAGCAGAAAAATTCACTTTTATTTTTCCGTTTCTATTTACAATCTCTCTTTCTTTTTCCTCTCATCGCTCCACTATTTTTTCTTGACTCTCAACCATCTCTCTATTTTCTTTTTCACTCGCTTTTTCTCTTGATGTTTCGGCTTCATTTCCTTTTTTCCTCTCACTCTCTTTTTCCTTTTCACTCTTTTTTTTTCTTTCACTCTCCTCTTTTTTTGAACTCTCAGCCACACAATTGTTTTCAACTCATTCTCTCTTTTTCTTGAGGTTTCAGCCTCACCATCATCTTTTTTCTCTCTCTTTTCTCTCTCTCTCTCTCTCTCTCTCTCTCTCTCTCTCTCTCTCTCTCTCTCTCTCTTTCGGTCTCACTATTTCTTTTTTCCTCAATTTCATCCTCACTTTTACTCCCTCTTTTTTTTATCAATCTCACTTTTCAGCTCTGGTTGGTCCTCATGGACCTGTGTTAGAGTTAAAGGAGCAAATTTGATTGTTTTTCCATCCTCTTCAAAACTGTACATGTTCCTTAACCCATCATGGATCACATTCCTATCATACTGCCATAGTTTTCCCAACTAAACATGGCCAGTATGCATAGACACTGCATCACAAAGTACCATATCCTAATATTTCCTAATTGAAAAAGAAACTAACACTTGTTTATTTACCCTGACCTCCCCACAATCACTCAATCACTGCAACTTGTATGGTCTAGGGTGTTTCAAAGTAAGTAAATTCAATTTCTCAACTAAAGTAGCGCTAGCCAAATTAATACAATTCCTTAAAATCAATAATCATACTACATACCTTGTTGATGATGTCGCATCTAGTATGAAAAATATTCTCGCACTGCTGCTCTGTATCATTCATCTTAATTTGTGTATTGAGAGCATGCCTGGCAACAAGAGACTCACCATACTCTTCATTCTTACACTTATGTTCAATACTAGGTTCACGTCTCCTCCTATCTCTCATGACTTGTAGATTTCTAATTACCACTTCTTGATGATCCATCCTATCCTTCACTTCACCCAACACCAAATTCAACCGCTCAAACTGTTATTGCATGACTTGCAACACAAAGGATGAGTTATTTGTCATCCCTTTTGGTGATGAGTCACTCCTGTGAGACATCATAATATGCTGCACAAAAGAATGTTAGTGGAAAACCTCATACACTCCCTTACGTGTTTACACTCAAATAATGGCACTTCACTCGTGTTTTACTCTTAATTGGCTATTTCCCGATAATAGTCTCACACTCTCTTACCTTTTACCTCAAGATTTTTTTCGCTCAAGTTCTTTAAGAACTAGTTAAACTAAATCAAGACAATACAACCTTGTTTTATTCTAACCAGTAATATAAATCAAAGAAACAAGAACAAGAAACAAGGAAGGAATAAAATGACACGAGACTCAAAGAATTTATACGAAGAAAAGAGTAATTATAAAATAAGATACCAACTAGAAAGATGTATTCAGCCCATTTGATGATAAAACTCAATCAATAAATGTATTTCTTTATCTTTATTGTAACTATGTAGCAACTTTTGAATATGCTACATTTTCTTTTCTTCTTCTTCTTCTTCTTCTTTTTTTCGAATTTTCTTTTCTTTTCTTTTCTTTTCTTTTCCTCTATTTTCTTTTATCTTCTTTTCTCTAATTCAATCACAAACAATAATATTCAATTGTGAAAATCAAGCAATTGAATTCAAGCACACAAGAATTGGCAATGAAGTAGAAGAGCAACAATGAAACGGCACTCCAAGCAATTGACAAACTTAGAGATGCAATAAACCCTAGAATTTTGAAACCCTAGGTAATGCAAATTTCAACCAAACCAAAAACCCTAAGAATTTCGGCAGTCTACTTTTTATTTATTTATTTTGTTTTTTTATAACCCTAGAACAATGGAGCCCTAGAATTAAAATTAAGGATGTAAGAGTTAAAAGATAGAATCAGATCTGATTGGAAACCTTGCTTTGAATACCAAATGATATGAACCCATGGAAATTGAGTGTCTTGAACCCACAATCAATTTGAAAACTCATCCAAGAAAGCCAAAATCAAGTCAGTGGATGGAGAACCTAGACCCGTTGAGAACTCATTTCAAGAACTTAGATTATATTAAAATCTAGACCCATTGAAGAACCTGTCTCAAGAACCCAGATTAAATGGAGGAACGCCACAAAGGTTGTGATTTACCTTTGATAAGTTCAAAAGTTCAATCAAGAACAAGAGGAGTAAACTCAACTCACAATGAATAAATTCATCAAATTTCATAAACTTCTTAACATGAGGCTACAAAGAGTATTTAAACCAAAATCTAATTAAAACCCTAATCAAAATAAAGCTCTTTCTTCCAAATATACCCCTGGATGAATAGTGTCGTGGCTACAGTACCGCGACTACAGTATTTCTTTAAACTCTAGTTCCTAAAAAGTAACTTTTCAAATAAGCCATTGGCCAAAATAAAAGGTTTTCCCAAAAACCCTATTTCATAAGAAATAAGACATGTGGGCCAAGCATCCTCAAGCTCAATTATTCTAGATTAATTCCTATAACTAATAAAATAAGCCCCTTTAATGAAATAAACAAGTCCAAGACTTTCAATCACATAATTATAATAATAGGCCCTAATTTATGTTGCACTCTTCCAATGCTTGTATCACGTGAATGATCATTGGATCTCATTCTCTCAAGCATATCTTGAATATTCGGCTCTTGCTAGACTCGTCCCAAGTAGATTTTACCAATCTTTGCATTATTTTCTTGATCTTCTTAGCTCTTGATCTTGTAATTGGCCAATTTGGAACTTACAAAAGATCTTTAAGACTAGGCTCACCTTGGTTCTCATCAGAGATTGAAACTAGTTTTAGATTAATTTGTAATATTTTAATCATAAAATTCACTATATATAGTTAAATTGAAAATTCATGTAGAAATTGTAGTTGATGTGGGCTAAAAGTCGTTCTGGGCTTTAAAAAGCTATTTTGGGGTTTAAAAAGGAATTTTGGACAAAATGGGTCTTTACCCCAATGAGACTCATGAGTGGCTGGATGACCCAGAGGGCAATTCGCCCGGCCAGTAGCTAGATAGGGAATTCTAGATTTGTAAGATAAGGTCAAGGGCAAGGTTAAAGGGTCCACCAAGACGGTGGCAAGGGGTGGGTTGACTGGTTGCCCTGCTTAAGGGTGTGCAAGTGTGGGTGTGTGCATATGTGTGTTTGAGGTTGTGTGCTTATGTTGGTGTTGGTGCGTGCATGCGTGTGCGGGTGTAGGTGTTGGTATTTGTGTGTGGGTGTGTGGTGGGTGGGTACAAGTTTGTGCATGTGCGGGTCCATGTGTATGTCAGCGTGTATAGGTGTTTCAGTGCGAAGGTGTGGTCACATGTGTGGCACATCTGCGTGGTTATGTATATG
The DNA here is from genome assembly GCF_001411555.2 of Juglans regia. Lineage (NCBI taxonomy): Eukaryota > Viridiplantae > Streptophyta > Magnoliopsida > Fagales > Juglandaceae > Juglans > Juglans regia. Next base: position 5,744,845 of record NC_049909.1, on the reverse strand, counting down.
TATGTGTTCATGGGGTGTGGTTGTGTGTGTGTTGGTGTGTGCATTTGTGAGTGTGGGTGTACTTGGGTGAATGATATCCATGGTCGTTTTGAGTGTTTTGGCATGGGGCTAGGTGTGTGTAGTTGAGGGTGGGTTTATGGGTGCAGATGTGTGCATATTTGGAGTATGAGAGTGCATGTTGGAGTGTACGTAGCCCTTTATGGGGTGTGAATGGGTGGGTGGGTGTATGGGTATACGTGTGTGTAGGTGCAAGTGTGCATAGGTGTGTGTATTTGCATATATGCATGTGGGTGTGGGTGTTGATGTGAGGGTGTGTGCGTGTGGATGAATGGCATAAGAATCTAATTGTTTGAAAGAGTAATAAGTTAGGAGAGACATGTGAAATGATGTGATATACGTATAGCAATTCTCTAAAATCTTTTAAAGATTATGTTAAAAAAAGATTACATTGATCCTAAGACAATATGGCTTATAATCTAATATGAGGATTAGATATGAGATAATTGTAGAGTTCAAAGACTCTGAAGCTTTCTACATGATGAAAAGAAAGCTAATGTATGTTTATAGGTTCATTGTTCACGTTTGGTGACACGCACGAGTAGTTTAATTATGTAAAGATTGAGGTAAGTAACTATGATCATGTTTTTCCATACACCATTTTGTGTAACTGAAAGGTCTTTTGCAACTATATATGTAATGTAAATGCTATAAAGGTGTGTGTGTGTGTGTATACATATATATACATATATACATATGTATATATGAGCTTTCATAGGTATCCCTTTTTCATGAACCCGATCTATGATGAAGGAAATTGCATGTGATTCTAGAATTGCATTGTGATAACCCGAATCTAGTTAGATTTCATCCGCGTTTTTTTTCGTTGCCTTAACATTATTTTAGAGCCATGAAAGTTAGGTCTAGATAGATAGAGGCCTTGGACTAGTAGTTTAGCATCCAAGCCCACTTAGTTGGCCGAAATGGTCACTCAAACCCTTAGATTTCGGCCAACTAAGTGGGCTTGAGCTTAAAAAAAATCCTAAAAGAGCCATAGGGACATGCCCAAGCCATGAGGCTTGTGCTATTTGTCACACATGTAAGGCCAATGAACCTGGATGTGTCAGTGGGCTAAGGGGAGAGAGAGAAGTGTTTGGGAAGCCAAAAGAGGCATGCATGCCAACCCTAGTGACAAGCCCTTTGGTTTGCCACTTGTCTTTCATGCAAGAAGGCTTCTAGAATAAGGAAATGATGGGATGACCTAGAGAAGGCCAAAGGCCACTCAGCCAACTCACCCACATGCACACACCCCATGCAATTTGACAATTGTTTGAGTTCCAAGAGGATTTTCATGGGAAGTGGCGCTTAGAGAAAATATAAAGGAGGTCTTTTCAAGAGATTTGCTTAGGGAAGCCCAAGGGACAAGAGGGATTTTCGGATTCCCTTACCCACACACCCACTCAAGTGACTTTTCTGACATTTTGCAACTTGTCAACCATGCACTAGTAGAGGAGTGTTTCTAGAAGGAAGAAGAAAGGACTTGTGCATAAAATGTCTATCCTAACCCTAGACTTTCGGTCACTACACTCAAGGACACACACTCATACGCCACATGTCACATTAGGGTTACAAAGGAGGGCCATAGGTATTTGAAAACGTCACCTAGGGAATGAGTACTAGAATATGAAAGATCTTCATAGAAATTTGAGAGGGAGTGGACGGCAAAGAGGTATACACACTCCTATGCCATGTCTCACACATGCAAGCATCAATTTTTAGAAGATGAAGGGACATTCGGCCAAAGGGAGAAGTTACACGCCACTTGTCCTTCATGCAATGGACCACTAGCAACCAATAGGATTTTGTGGAGAGTTCTATATAAAGGGGGAGGTGCCACACGCCCAAGGGCTTTTCTCTTTTCTCTTTTGCCATTTTCGGATTTCACATGCTCTCATCCTCTCCCACTCTCTTACACGACCACTTAGAGATTTCTTCACTTTCTCACACTTTCTTTCCAAACAAACAAGAAACCATTCTTCTCTACATTCAAGGAAGGGCCACAAAACCAAGCAAGAAGGAATCCAGGGTGAGGACCTCATTTTGTATCTTTTTTCATCACACTGCAAAGAGTTTGAGATTTTCGAAGTATACACATGATTTCAAGGTTATTCATCTTGGAATAACCTAGGGTTTTTCAAGGAGGGGAGAAGCCAAAACTTTGAGGACTTATATATCCTCTAGACAATCAGCCAAACACACACGCGCGCGCGCACACACACACACACACACACACACACTACTTACATGTTCATGACCTAGCCACGGTTACATGAACTTGTAGGGTTTTCATGTTCGAAAAACCCTAGAGCCGAAAGGTTGAGGCATTTCCAACAGCAAGTGATGAACCCTAGAAACCTCACACACTCGTGCACACGGATTAGGGTTCAAAACTCTTGTTCTAACAAGTTTTACTTCCATTTACAGCTTTCTAGTGCTTTCTTGAAGGAGTTTTGTAAGTAATCACTCAACTTAGTTTGGTCAACATGTGTATATATTTGTGTAAATCTTTTCTTTGTTATTATTACTTTTTTATTGTTATTTCATGCTTTACTTGGTTGAATACTCTATTGTGATTTTGTATAAGATCGTGAAAACGATTATATGTTTCAGATCCATGTTGCAAATGCCATGACTCACATGCACAAGTTTTGGTTTTGCATAAGGTTATGTTGGTATTTCATGTGCCATTAAGATTAAGTTATTTTAGGGTTAAATGTTTTAGATTCTTGTGATGTTGTCATAATTTTATACTTGATTCACCCTTGCCATTATGTTTATCTATTATGCTTCAATTTTGAAACATGTTAAAGTAAAATTTCTCCATGTTAATAGGCCTTTGATGTTTCAACCAAGTCATGTTTTTCTATGTTTATGAAGATGTTTTGATATTTTATGTGTTCTATGTTATCATGTCATGATTTGAATATGTTACGCTTGATTATTTCATGCACGACAGTTCATATGCCACATGTCAAGTGTAAGAAGGAGTATGTCTTAAGTCTCATGTCACATGCATTTAGGAGAAAGGTTTTTCAAGGAAAAGTGTTTGTAAATGTTTTATCACAACCTCAAATGCTAGGACGGGGAAATGTCCTGGTGGAACTCATATATCCACTCTAGAGTGCTTAAGAATGGAGTGGTAACCCCTGGGTCAACAAAGAACCGTCGGCGTACCTCGGATGGATCTTTTTGGAAAGGATGTCAGAGCGAGGTAGTACCTAACACTAGTGGGTGCCATGACTAAGGCAAATAACTCAACGAAGTATTATCGTGTTATAATGATTATGAATAAGACGTATTCATCACGATGTATGGATCGTTGGTCGTGCAGTAACTAGCAGGACCACGTGGTGCTTAGGGGGAGCCATGTTGTGTCCACCATGTGTTATAAGAACAAGGCAATAAACTCACATGATATGAATCACGTGATAAGATAAGACATAAAATGAATGTTTAAAGATCAACACGAAAAAGATATCAAGGAAGTTTTTTTCTAGAAAGTCTAAAAGTCTCTGTTACATGTCTTTCGAAAAAAGTCAAGTTTTTGGTTACATCAAATGTCAAGTACATGTTCATTTATGCATTCCATGATTTGTCACTTGTATGCTTATGTTAACTATTGTATGTTGTATGTTTACTTGCTGAGAGTTCTCAAAATCTCATTGTAGAAGTTTCTACTACCATTTCCCACCCAGAATGGTAGAAGTTGTGACAAGTCTAGAAGATCACCCCATGGTGAAACACAAGAGGATGGTACCCCCGACCGTCGAGGAGGTACCGATGAACAATGAGAGCTCGACGGAGTCCTCCTTGTTGGATAGGGTCTAGAACGCCGAACGGTTTATTTCTGAGGCATTGTAGTTCATTGACGAGCTAAAGAGATTAAAGAATCGGAACAAGGATCGAATTTTTTGGAGAAAAGAAAGAAACACAACTAGTTTGTGAAAAAAAAAAGAGGGACGATTTTCCTGTGCCAAGAAACATGTTTGGATTTCTAATGATTTAAGGACTTTTTGTGATTGTTCCCTTTGTTTTGGGAAAAGGTTTCTAGTACTTATGTTTTGGGAAACAATGAACATATCTTTTATCTAGTACTTTTGAAAAATATGATATGCTAAAAGCAATATTTGGGTTATGATTAGTCTTATGGTACCATGTGCTAAGCCAACTGCTTTATGCATTGCCTAGTCCTATACACACTTTACATTTTCCGCTACATTATTTATTGCATACTACTAGTATACATAGGTGCATTACATCTTATATGTCATGTATGAGGGGTATATAGCTTTGTGTTGCATTACCCAGCATTTCAGTCACCTTCCAATCCCAAGCGAGGGCTAGGGTTCATGATTAAGTGACTAAATATTATATAGTATGACTATATATTTTAAATAATGAAAGGCCCCTGGTAAGATAATGTCAGGTTAAAGGAAAGACGGAAAAAGAAAAACGTATGACTGCATGTGTTTGATGAGGTTAATGTACTGGCCATGACGATGAAGACTATACCATGAGATTAGAGACTGATTATCACTGCCAGAATGTATCACTAGCGGTGCACCTAGTGATGACCCATTCTTGAGGAAGAAGATTTTATCCGCTAGCCACGAAAAGTGTCATGACCACAAAGGGTCACTAAGTCTAGCAGACGGTGGTAATAGTTTGTAACGACCATTAAGGATATGAAATTAAAGAATGAATGTTTCTTTTATGCCTAAAGTTAATGTTTGTGTATAATGTGAATTAAATTCTTGAGAATGTTGATGTTAACTGAAACATAGATTGTTATTATTTTTATTGCATGGTGTGGTTCTTATTGAGTATTTGATTCATTTTTTATTTTTATGTTTTTTCCACCCCAGGCGAGGAAGTTTATGAGGATGTTGCTGGACATGATGTTGTTTAGGGGAATAACATTGATGCTTAAGGATTGAGGATATTTATGATTTATTTTCATATCGAGGGATTTTGTGGCACATGATAGTTTTATTTTCCATTAATAAATGCAATGGACAGCTTTTAGTTTTGAGGGATTTTGTTTTATTAAAGTAGTATTCTTTAGCTTTAAAACCTGAGAGGAATTAGGTATTATAGGATAAATCACATAGAATAATAAACAATAAAATCTACTTTCTATCAATTACAATCCTATTACTCAGACCTACACTCGTTCACACATAAAATCATAGTAAGTTCAAGGTGCATTTGGGAACATAAGTATTTTCAAATATTCTCAGATATTTTCTTCCCAAACATGACTTAAACACAAAACATTTTTCAATTTCAAGTTTTTAACTTTTTCATCTAATCATTATTTAATCATTATAATTTTCTCAAATGCTCAAATAAAACACAAAAACATGACAAATTTTTCAGATTTCATAAGAAAAATTATATTCAAACAATTTTTTAACTTTATAATATTTTTATTCAAATTTTTCTCTCTCATTTCCCAAAATCGAACAAAACATTTTAACTTAAATATTTTCACTACTATTCATTGATATCGTGAGATATTCTAAGTATTCAAACGAAGCCTATCCATTTTTTTCTTTCAAACACTTCCACCCTAGACCTATGCACTAGAGTATTTCTCCATTATGTTTTGCCTTGACTCACTAAGGATACACATGGTTTTTAGATGAAATACATGTTCACACTTGTTTCGTGCTCATTGCACCCTCACACTTGAATATACACTCCTAAACGCATTGTCAAATGTTCCCACTTCACCATACTCGAACTATGGTATGGTCCTACCTTGCACCATCCTTAAGGAACCTAAAATACTTACAATACTTGGAGGACTTCAATCCATTACATATCTGTGACACCACCAGCCCCCGCTTGGGATTTGACTGAGACTAAAGCGTCAGGACATGTAACACAAGGCTACATACCCCTCGTACATGATAGTTAAGATGCAATGCACTTAATGATAATTAGTAGTATGCAGTATATCGCATCGGAAAGTCTACTTAGGTCAGTAAATAAAATAGATATTATAGTACTGAAGCACATAAATCCTAAAGCAAAAATTTCATAGAGTCATCAAAAGACTTAATTATTCCAAAAGAGGCTCCCAAAATGTGGGACCATTACATCCAATGTTTTCAAAATAAGTCATTCATCAAAAAGCCTTAGGGATCAAAACCAAGGCCCAATCCTTTAATAAACTCAAAAAGACTCCCATGGTCTTCCAGAAATCCGATTCTAGTCCCAACTCATCAGCAACCCCATTCGCTTCTACAGTAGAGTTTCGGGCTTGCTCAAGATATCTTGACACAAAATTTATGTCGTCCTTAAACCTCAAAATCTTCTTAGGATCTAGGGACAAAATACCGACACTTGTCTCATTGAGGGTCACTAGGATTTTCTTAAGTCGCTGAGCCGTAACCTTAAACAAATCTAGAGTGAAATGATGACGAGCCTCCAAAGGGAAACTCGTCCTCCACTATTTCGCAAATCCCATCCATACCTATGGGTCTCGCGTACCTGGCACAGCTTCTACCATTCCGAGTAGGGGAATGATAGTGGAAATTACAACAGTGAGATTTTGAGAAATCTCAGTAAGTAAACAAAAAATATGCAACAAATATCGTAAGCATATGTAAACAAACTTAAAAATGAATTCATGGACATGAGACTTTACTTATGCATTGACTTTTTTCAAAAAGACATCACTTTTTTCATCATGACTTTCATAATCCTTTCTTTCATAAAACATCTTTCATCATTTTCATATTTGTTCATTTAACATACTTGTGAGCTCGGGTTCTTGTTTGTGTATCATAGCATAACTTTGAGCTCAAGGCCTTTCTTGAATTTTAACTTATAAATAAATACCTCACGACTCCCCTATGCACCATGTGTTCCCCGCTAGTTACCGCATCAACCATTGCCCACTTTGAGCAAGGTGACTACGTCTTACTTTTAATCATTTCATATTACGGCAGCTCGCTTCGCCTTCACCGAAGGGCACCCACTAGCTTTAGGTGCAATCACACTCCAGTATCCTTTTCTTTTAGGAACTAGGGATTATCACTCCATCTTTTGACACTCCTGAGTGGACAGGGGTCGTAAGGTAATCAAGATAGGAGTTCTCTCGCCTAGCGTCTCTCCAAGATAGGGTCTTGGTTCTTGGAAGGCTTCGGTCCAAGGGCTTGTTGGTTTTCTATGTGCATGGCTAGTGCTAGGGGCAGCTAGCCCCCCCCCCCCCCCCTCCCCCTCCAACGTCGCATGCCAAGCCAAGAACTTTTTCCGAGTTCGTATTTCAAATTCCTTAGGCCCTCCCTGAGGTGTCTATTCCTTTCCGGCCACCTAAATGTGTTGATGGTGAGTTTTTTGTGCAATTTACACAGGAGGAGTTGGATCGTCCAGAAGTCCCTTTTCGATTCTCTATGGTGTTAAAATTCTTAAGGCAAAGACCATCTTTGGATCTCATCTGAGGATTTATTCATTGCAGATGGGGCCCTTCGAAACAGCCTGCAGTTTCAGCGATGTGGAAGTCTCGGAATGTATTTGTGAGATTTTTGAATGGAGAGGATTTCTTGAAGTCCTTGTCCTATGAAAGCTACGATATCGAAGGGGTTGCTTATAGGCCCTTTCAATGGTCGATAGATTTTAAAGGAGATGAGGAACCTGCACTGGTACTGGTTTGGAACATGTTACTTGGGCTACCTCCAAATCTTTATCAAGAATCGTTCTTATGTAATATTGTTGCACCGGTTGGAGTCTTCTTGAGGAGGGATAATGCGACACGCTGCGCGACTTGAACAGATAGTGCACGGGTGTGCATTCTGATGAATATAGATCAGGAGCCGATTCAGTCCATTTGGATTGGGACGTTGAGGCATCCAACTAGCATTTTCCAAGAGGTTGATTATGAAACATTGCATGCATTTTGTTCCTTTTGCAAAATGCAAGGGCATAATTCAAAAACTTGTAAAGCTAACAGGAAGGAAGGAAAAGAAAGCAAGTGTTTGAAGGTTATTAAGTCCAGTAAAATTTGGGTGCCAAAGGAAAAAGAAGAGGACGCGAAGGTTAATAAAGGGCAGTCGAAGAATAATACAAAATCCCTTTTTTGGTTCTAGAAAACTTGGAGACCGAGGAGCCTATTTTGGATAAGGGTAAGGAAGTACGGAAACGACGTTGGAGACCAAGGCATATATGGATGATATGGAAGTCCCAGTGCATAGCAAAGATCCATGGATATGCAGAGAATCCAGCTGGACCATACTAGTTGAGGGGTTAGTATCTTTATCGAAAACCGATCATGTACCGATTGCTGAGAATAACCCCTTGGTTGATGATGTAATAGCGAATGTTGCTGTGCAGTCAGATAATCCGCCAGCAGTCTTGGAAAATTTGCAGATGGTGATTTTCAATCAGGCAACTGTCATGGAGTGCAAATCTGATGATGAAGGTAATATTCCGCACCCTAGGAAAAATAAAGATGATTCTTCTGATTCTGAATCAATGGTAAAAAAGGCACCAAGTAGATGAATGTTACATAGTTCCTATAGGGTTCTGAGTAAGTCCTTTCAGTAGTATAAATGATTAATAAACTGATATTTTGGAACATCCGAGGTCTTGGCACCTCGAGAAAACATTTGAGGGGGGTTGTTACAAATGCAGAAACCTATTATTATGGTTCTTGCAGAACCTTTCAGGGATGATAATCATTTGGGTTATTGGAAGACATCTCTAGAGTTTGATGAGTGCCTGTCGAATGCTAGTTTGGAAGTCTGGTTTGCAGGTGGATGTTATGGGTGTTTCAGATCAGCTTATTACCCTGCCTATTAATTCAAGTTTATTGATCTCTGCGGTTTATACTAAGTGCCGGTATTTAGATCGGAGGTCTTTGTGGGCCGATATGCTTGTTGTTAATAATTTGCAGTGTCCTCATGTGATTATTTGGGATTTCAACATCTTCCGTAATGATAGTGAGAGAAGAGGGGGAAATCCAAGAATGCTTATTGCAATGGAGGATTTTTGCTCTTTTATAGATGATGGCAGATTTATTGAGTTGCCTTTCTCAGGTAATGGTTTTTCATGGTGCAACGGTCAATTAGGGATGGTGCGTTCATGGGCTAGGCTTGATAGAGTTTTATGTAATTCAAAGTTTAGGGATCTTTACCCATCGGGTAGAATTCAGTACCTTCCGAGGAGGACTTCAGATCACTCCCCTATGGTTTTGGGTCTTTCGGAATCATCTGCTAAGTATGTTAATGTCTCGTTTAAATTTCACTATATGTGTATGAGTCATGAAGAGTTTTGGAGATGTGTTTCTAGTTCTTACACTACAAGGTTAAACACTTTTACCAGCGATTATGTATCGCTGGCTATACCCCCAAAATCGCTGGCGTACATCTATCCCAACGATTTATAAGTCACTGCTAGTTCGCCGGTATTAAAGCCCCACTTTAGATCTAGTCCAAAGGAACCCAAAATTCGCCGCCATATTTTTGTTATTCCCGACGAAATTTTATTCGCCGCTTCATGTACTTAATCGCCGCAAACTCAATATAGGATTGAGTTATTAAAAGCTGGGAAAGATATATAGCAGCGACTAATTTTTGACGCTAAAAGTGAAAATATCGCTGCCAATTATATTTGCCAACGACCAATCAAAATCGCCGTAATATAACTTCATCTGTGTAGTCTGGCAGCGATTAATAGTCGCCCGGTTTAATTAATACCCGCGATTTTTTTATCGCTGCTATTAGAGATGTCCCTTTTACCAGCGAACATGAGATCGCTGCCAAATGCTAACTTACGGTGAGTTTTTAATCGCCGTTAATTGGAGATGTCCCTTTAGCGGCGATGTCAATATCGTCGCTCTTTACATATAGACAGCGATTTTTTTTGCGGCGATGTCAATATTTACGTATTGCTATATTATCTAAGATACTATATATATCTGCAATGCTCAAACATTCCAGAGTTTAATGTCCTTGATGAGGTTTCTGACATTTCATGTCCTATACTAACGGTTGGTGTTAACTAACTATACATGTGTACATGTACATATGAAAGTGAATGGTCTGCCGGTAAACATTCTTATGATATAAAGCTTTCTTGTTCAGTTGATTATTTCTAGCATGCATGCATCGTCATCATGCTTCTTATGGTGTCTTCATGTAACTACAATTTGTGGTACCTACAAGGGTAAAGACCATTTCCAGCATGAATGCCATGACTAGATATGGTTGATTTGTAACACCTGCTATACGAATTGGGAATATGTTAGTTTGTCTTTTCATGAATGCCATTAATGATAGCATGATATAAGTTTGGTGATTGCCAAAATAGAAAAAGGCCTATTGATGACACTACATTTGGTTAAGTTTTTGCAAGAGATGTGAAAAGTCATAAACTATAGGTGTAGTATTATTTCATTTTGGAATTATCGACTGCTAGATAAAAAAATCAGTGGCAAATGAGATTCCTACATTTGGGGCATTGGACTACTCTAAAAAGTGCAGGCTAACTATAAGTTTTTTAGCCTTTCCTACATAGGCATTAAGAATGCCAAATGGCTGGTTCCTGCCCCTAATAACAGTTAATGAATTAGTTCATCTAAACGTAAAAACTTTTAACTAAATTTGTAAAATAGAAAATCTGATCTACAACCAGGCACTTTGGGAGTTGCCTTCTTAAATACCAACTCACATCTTCCTATATCCTAAAGGAAAAGCTTAACATCATGACCTTCAAATAATTGGGTGGTAATATTTCTATTCACAACATTAATTTATTTGCATACATTTGGATGAAAAATCTGATCTAGGGTTTGTCTACCATTTTCCATTCATATTCTCCTCCAAGGGATTGCTATTATAAGAAGTTTGTTATTTTTTAATAATGAATGTTATGGTTTTGCAATGACACTATGCAAGACTTATACACTCTAATATAGTTAAGATATATTTAAACTTGCTCCTAACCAAAATAACTAGAAATTAACTTTTATGATCTTATAAAAATAGAAAAATATGAAGTTAGCAGTATAAATAAATTTGAAACAGCTATTTATAACTAACTCAATGTGTCAGTTATAAATAGCTAGCCTCACCTGAAGTTGGCCTATTTTTTCCTTTTAGGGTTTTAATATATGAAGTATATTAAGGCATAATATACTTGAGTTGGTTTTTCCCCTTTACCAAATTATGATTTGTTCTTATAGTTTGGTACATTTTCCTATAGGATTTTAACTGTGAACTATATTACCGGCTCAATTTTGTCAGTATTGCCTTGCAACAGTTCGATCTTAAGCTTACTCCTGATCTAAATCTATATATAAACACTAAAAACATCAGTATTACACAAAGAAAACCAGGCATTGAAAAGAAAATCAATATTTAGACCGTAAAATTGGGCAGATACAGAAAATCCTGAAGCAAACAGAGGAACATTTTTTATCAAGTTACATAGGAACATGCACATTTGTTTCGCAAGTTAAAGAAAAGTATTGACAAAACAAAAAAAAAACACAAATCTAATTTGCATGTCCAGTGTTCATGAGAAATAACCATTTCCAACCAAATACATAGTCAAGACTAAACTAATTACATGATCAGAGTGCATTTGGCAAATGACGAATTTTGGAATAAGCACAAAAACGAATTTTAGATTTCATTGAAGGGAGGAAAACAGATAAATTAGCAACGACAGATACCTATACGGTAGTTCCCTTCCCTGGAGCCGCCAACAATTATGCTGGACTGCGGCAAATCTTCAACTTGGGAAACGAAATGGAGGCAGAGAACGAATATTGTAAGGGAAGGAAACGTAGGGATTCAGCTTGTTACTAGTGGAAATGAAGGGGAGTGGATTTTTTCATTTTACTAGCTGAAAATCAAGAACCAACAACGGAAGGGAGAAAATTGTCGGCAAATGGGACAATGAAAACCCGCTTTCAGTGAATGCGGAGGAGGTGACGCCGTGGGCAAACACTGGTTAGGGCAGCGCAAAGCAGGTGCAATAGTCGCCGGGTTCATCGAAGTGCAGAAGGTGGGTGTTGGGGGGAAATGTGTTTGGGGGGAAAATAATTAAGACCCCAAACTTGGATGTCGATTTGGCGCCCAGACAATGTGTTGCGGTGAAGTTTAGAGCGTTGGAAAGAAAATTTTTCTACCAGCAACTTTAACCGCCCCTATAGACCATAAACTCGTTGCAATAGCCATCTTCTATGGACCCAGTATACGATTGGTCGTATTTCATTTAAAAACAACCGGCGGTTTTTAACTCGCCGCTAAATAATACTTTTCCCAACGAATTGTTTTGCGGCGACTAATAACTCTCCGGTATAGACCAACTTTCTTGTAGTGTTGGCAGGTGGAGGTTAATGGTATTGGTTTGTGGAAACTTGCCGAAAAACTGAAGAGATTAAAACTGGTTCTTAAAATTTGGAACAAGGAGGTGTTTGGCTGGACAGGAAAGCACATTAAAGAACTAGAAGCAAAAGTGGAGGAAGGCAAATCTAGTTTACAAGAATGCTACTCAGAGGATGTTGAAGCAGATGTTTTAGCTAACAAGATTGAGCTTGATGTCTGGTTAAAGAGGGAAGAGTCTCGTATTGCTCAACAAGTCAAGAAAAAGTGGGTCTCGCATGGTGAGGCTTCGACTGCTTTCTTTAAAGCTTTGCAGAATCATAAACACAATGTGGCGATGGAAATGAAGCTCGCTGATGACAGAGTTCTTACCTCACCGGAAGGTATTAATGAGGTTGCGTGCATTTATTTTGAGGATTACCTCAAAGCAAAGTCAACAAGTTCATTGCTAGAATTGGTTGAGTTAATTTCAGAGGAGGAAAATTATTTTTTTGGTAGTAACTTTTCTGTTGGATAAGCAAAACATGTCCTTTTTTCTATTCTTGTGGATAGTAGTCCTGGACTGGATGGATTCGGGTCAGGTTTTTTTCAGCATTGTTGGTCCTTGGTGCATCAAGATTTAATGGAAGCTATTTTTTTTTTGGCAGGGCTGCATTACCAAGGTTTTACGCTGCCTCTTATATTGTCTTAATTTCAAAAGTTCAGAATCCTACGTCATTTGGGAACTTTAGACCCATTAGTCTCTGTTCAGTGGTCTATAAAATTTGCTCTAAGATTTTAGTGAACAGATTTACTTCAGTCTTCAGCAAGATTATTTCCATGGAACAAGGAGCTTTCTTGCCTGGTAGAAGTATTTTTTAAAATATTAGTCTTACTCAGGAGCTTATTCATGATATTAATAAGCCTCGGGAGGTAATATTATGATGAAAATCGATTTTGCCAGAGCTTACGACATGATTGACTGGGATTTCTTATTTCATATTTTGGAAGCTTTTGGGTTTTCTTTGAAGGTTCGTCATTTGTTAGTCCAATGTGTTACTGCGCCTTGATATTTTGTGGTAATGAATGGCACTGCGAAAGGGTTCTTTAAGGGTGGACAAGGTCTCCGTCAAGGGGATCCTCTATCTCCTTATTTATTCATTTTAGTATAAGAAGTTCTTTCTCGACTGTTAAAGAACAAATTTGAAGTTGGAAGAATTAAATGCTTCTCTCATCCTAGACATGGTCCTGTTATTTCTCACATTTTATATGTTGATGATATGGTGATTTTCGTGAATGGAGGGAAGTCTTCAGTTTCAGAGATTGTTGATGTTCTTTGTACTTATGATGCGTGGTTAGGTCAACAAGTAAACAACACCAAATCGACAGTTTTTTTCTCTAAGAAAATCAATTCTGCTAGACGTCAATATCTCTTATCGACTACACAGTTTTCAGAAGGGTGTTCCCACTTTGGGGTGCCAGTTGTTTCTGAAAGATTGAAGTTAATTCATTTTCAGGATGTTATTCAAAGAATTCGGAAGAAGATTGAAAGTTGGAAGTTGAACTTTCTTTCCGCTGGGGCGAGAGTCATGCTATTAGAGCATGTCTTGTCGAGTATGTTGGTTCACTTGCTATCTGTGTTGCAGGTTCAGAAAATGGTGCTGCTTTAGTTTAATAAAGTATTTGGCACTTTCTTTTGGGGCTCAATTAATGGGAGTCCTAAGAGGAAATGGATTAAATGGGATAGATTATGCAAACTAGTGGATGAGGGAGGGGTTGGATTGAGAAATTTTGTTGATGTACAAAGATCATTGCACCTTAAATTTGTCTGGAATTTGTTGTGTTCAGATTCTTTATGGAAAAGATTTTTTTTGCGTGAAATACATGCATGGACAACATCCACTGGAGATTAATCCATCCAAAGGCACCAAGTTTTGGAAAGCAAGTGCAAAAGAGATTCTTGTTGTACTTCAGCGCTCCAAGTGGAAGATTAGGGAGGGGAATGTGTCTTTTTGGAGAGACAGTTGGCTTAATTATGGACCTTTGATGGAGCAGTATCCGTTGGTGGGAGATCGGGAATTGAAGGTAAAGCATTGTATGATTAATAATGGTTGGGATATGGAGCAACTCGAGCAGCTAGTAGGGCCAGAGAAAACAGAGGAGATAGTCAATGAAATTAGTAGTGGAAGGACATGTAAGGATCAACTTATTTGGTTAGGGAATTTGGATGGGTCTTTCATGACCAAAAGCGCTTGGTCTTTTGATCAGATTAGTAATCCTAAATGTCAATGGTCGGATTGGATTTGGAATGCGGCTTTACCAAAGAAATTTTGTGTGCTTATGTGGAAGGCCTTAAACTCATGCCTTAGTGTGGTTGATCATATAAGGAGACGGTGTGCCGTTAGTCTCGAAATGCCAATGTTGTTGGGAAGGCGCCTTTGAGGATATTAATCATGTGTGTATATAGTGGTAATATTGCTAAGGCTATATGCAAATTTAGTTCAAATACTTTGGGTATCCCGTTTGTCCCATTCCGGTCTTGGAGGGCAACTGTTGAGGCTTGGTTTCGTAGAGCATCGAAGTCATCTCAGTTAGGTAATCTTATCGGAATTATACCTGTGATCATCACCTAGAATTTATGGAATTGGCAATGTAAAGCTAGGATGGAAGGAAGGAAAGAGAAGGTTCAGAATCTATGGAGATCGATAAAGTATTGGATTCATTGGGTTGGTATTAAGGTTCATAAGGATTCTCGGCTAGTGGAAAAGGATGTACAGATCTTGAAGTCTTTGAATCTTTCTATTAATTCAAGAAAGAATGAGACATTAATGGTAGTAAGATGGGAGAAACCGAAGAAAGATTGGTTTAAACTGAATGTGGACGGAAGTAGTATTAATAATCCTAGAATTTTGGGTGCCGGAGGAGTAGTAAGAAATGAGCTTGGGAAGGTGGTTTTTGCATTTGCTAAATCAATTGGAAACGATAGCAATAATCTTGCAGAAGTTATAGCCATGCGAAGAGGGCTTGAGCATTGTAAAAGATTAGGGCTTAATAATATAATTATAGAAACAGACTCTCTTTTGGTTGTTAACTTGGTTCAGAAAGGAAGTTGTAGTCTTTGGTACTTAAGAGGATTTTTGGGAAGACATTATGAATATGTTGGCAGAGATGAATTTTTCGATTAAGCATATCTATCGAGAAGGAAATCAGGCTACAGATGTTTTGGCTCGGATGGGCAGTAATGGGATCTCTCATGAGTGGTCAGGGCAGATGGAAGTTCCACATCTATTAAGAGGTATACTTAGAACTAATTCATTGGACTGGCTTATCTCAGGAAGTGTGGATGTCTCTAGTGTGGGTACTACATGGTTGTTAGGAGTGACGACATGCGTGTCATTGCGCTTACTCGAATAAGAATTTTATTTGTCTGGTTAAATCCTTTATATAGGCTTGTTTAAATTGTTTTGATTAGTTATAGGCCTAGTTATAGTTTTTGAATTATTTGTTTTGGTGTTCTAGTTCTTGGGGCTTATTAGTCTTTCATATTATTGTAAAGCCCGAGTACCTTAATTGTTACCACGGTATTCCTCCGCCACAAGTGAGGGCTTATTAATAAACTTAGGTGGGGGTCACTATTGGACAGGTGACTACTCGCTCTTTAATAATAATAATAATAATAATAATAATAATAATAATAATAATAAAAGAGTGGACATGGGTCGTGACAAAACTTTAATAAAACTATTTTTCTTTTCAAAAGATTTTCACAATCCCAATGCATGTGACATTAACTATGAAACTTAGAACTTCCACGGGACATATGCAATGGCAAATGTTTCATGATAATCATATAACATACAATCATGCATATCTATGTACATTTCGCGTTACTGCTTGAAAATATTAGAACATGCTACCATGTTCCTTTATATAAATTCTAAGGCATTTGAATAACAAGCAAGAAACAAACATTCGAGACTTTACATGTAGTGGCCAAAACATATAAACCCTAGTATATCCAAGAATCGATTTTAATTCATTAGAACTTCAATCACAAAATGTTAATGTTTCATCCATGGTCATGGCCGAGACCTTTAAATCTTGAAATATACAATACACCAACTTATCATGAACTTAGAATCTTCTAATGCATTTAATAAAATTTTATCACTGAACATACATGTGTATCCGAAACATGCTAGTGATCATACTTATAAAAAGACAAGTATTTCATGGGCTTAATCCTATTAAAGATTTGGACATATGGCAAATATTCATGAATGTGTTAAGAATCATGCAATCTGAACCTTAAATGTGGCCTCTCATTCCATTCAATGATATGAACTAACAACCATAAACCATTTCAATCATATATTGGATAATCATACAAAGAATCGATTATATCATATGGAAAAGACATCATTATTTCAAGTACTAACATGCAACCAAACAACAAACGAGTTCACATGACATATACATAAAATTTCCAAGTACAAGTTAGAGATTTACTTACAAAAAACTCCAACGTCCAATAAATAAGCAAGCTGAAAAATATAGTAACAAGGTCATAAGAGTTCATTCTCTCTAAACCCTAAACTGTGTGTATATAGGTGTGGGTTCATGTGGAAAACTTGTCAAGACATGAACTAACTTCTTCTAGCTCAAGTGTGTGTGTATGTGAGCATGAGTTCATGATAAACTTGCTAAGAACTGAAACTTCACCTCTCAATGCCATGTGTGCGTGTGAAATGGAAAGGTGGTTCTTGGCTTCATACCTTCTATGATTCTTTCCTTAGAAGTATCTTCTAGCTTTGCTTGCCCTCAAAATGATGTTTGGGTGAGAAAAGAGTATTGGGAAGGGTGTTTGGATGGTGAGAAAATGATGGAAAGTAGAGAGAAAGGTGGTGGTTGAATGCTTCTCAAAAGAAATCCTTCAAGTGACTAAAAAAATGGTGTTTTCGGCACCCTCCATTTTTATAGACACAAAAAGCTTCTAGCATAAGCCAAACTCATTTGCATGGATGCCAAGTGGCATCTCACCCTTAGGCCTCTTCCTTTATCTCATCAATTGATTGTATTGGGAACACAATAGAACTTTTTGGACAAGTGGGGCCTTCTTCCTCAAAACCAAAACCCCATTCCACTTTTGCCCTTCACCTCATGTCTTAGTTCAATGAACCTCATGGCAAAATGGTCTTTTATCAAGCTAAGATCTCCCTCAATCTCTTACATGTGTGCATGTGTGCCAAGTGGCATGTGAGGAGTGTGTGTGTTTGCATGGCCGAAAAGCCTATCTCTTCCCAAGAAGATCTTTCTTTCACCAATATTTTGGACAATGTGTGTGATTGGTGAATGTGGGTGGCAATGCACAAGTCCCCTTGCCCTAGTGTCGTCCATCTCAAGTGTGCCCTTCACAAAATTCTTCTAGAAGCTCCATAGGCATGTGCCTCTCCATTTTCCCATATAGATTTCGCCCCTTTCCAAGACAAGACATCCTTTATTTCCCTTCTGCATGCATGACACATGGCAAAAAGCAAAATACATTTTTCTCTATGGTTGTCGTGCAAGGCTTGTTGGCCTTCCCTAGGCTCCACTTTCCTTAACCTCATCATCTTTCTTCTGGAATCTCTCTCTAATGGTGACAAGTCTCACAATGCTTCTAGAATCGCTCTCTAAAGGTGACAAGTCTCACAATGCCTCTTCTTACAAGCAAGCCTTCTTGCATGCATGGCACATGGCAAGAAGGTGGGTGATCCTCTATGGTAGGCGTGCAAGGCCAAACCCTAAACTCTCTCACCTCTCTTCGCTCATTTCAGTCCAGATTCATCAAGTCTTTGCTATAAGCTCCATTGGATGGCATGTGGCATTCAAAGAATTGGGTTGGGCGTGTGCCCTAGCTCTATTGGGTTTCAAAACCCTAATTCCCTTGTAGAGGCCGAAACACTCATGAGCTTGGGCCTTTCTCAAGGCCTTATATGCCTAGTACCAAACCAAATTTCAAATTGGGTTACTCCACCTCTCTAGGCCCAAATTAATATAATATATAATAAAAATAAATAATTGCATCTTAGCAAAAATCTTGGTCGTCACAATATCCTACACGGTTTCATGGTTGTTGCACACAAACATACATAAGGTTATACCATTCCACCCCAACACACTCATTATTTTAAGGTTCCCCTGATCCTCTTACACATTGGTAGGCACACAAAAGTCATGCACCCTTATGTTTAGACTGCTCAATCGTACACAACACTCACACTCGGTTTCCTATGGTGGCACACGACATTCACATACACTCACATACACAGCGGCTTGATTTGCACTATCTAAAGAATGCTGATGCTTGAGATCACGTATAGGAGAGGAAGGCGGAGATGTTTCCAGCCAAAGGAAGTGGCTCTGTGCGGTGACAAGAGGGTGGCTGACGGTTGAGGGTGGTTGAGAACTCCTCTATTTCAGTTTACATATGTCGCATTAAACCAACATCAAGGGCGCATATAAGGGCTAGGCTAGAAGTGGAGAGAGACTTAAGGCCTATTTGGGATTGTATTAGGGGTCGTAAAAGGTGCTTAAATAGCCTCTAAGACTCTTTAATGAAAAAACTATGTTGTTTGATTGTTACTTATTAAAACACTTTTTAATCTAAAAAAAATTAAAAAGTACGTATTTTTCCTCGAACATGTTTTCTCGAATAATGCAAAATGTAATTCCAATTTTAAAGAAATCTGTCAATGGGCAAAAATACCCATATAACTTTTAGATGATTACAGTTTTGCTCTTTGATCTTATCAGTTACACAACACTACAACTTTCAATTGACCTTTTATATAATTTCTACCTCAAAAAGTACTTTTTTATATTATTTCCAAACAAATGTAATATGTTTGACAGTGCTTTAGAGATATGGTTACCAAACAATAAATATATTTTTAATAGTAAAGCTTACTACTTAAACTCTACAACTAAAAGCCTGAAAGCTAAAAGCTATATTACTCATTGTAATCTCAAAACATACATTTAGGCTCACTTAGGGGAGGAATGGTGTCCAAACGACAGCGAGTGGTGGTGGAAACAACCGATGGTTCAAGATGTAGCCATGCACGTCATATGGGACCATTTACTCATTGGGTGGCCACCTTTGTTCCTCAAGTTGGCTCAGTGGATGGTGGTTAGTCCCATCTTTGTGGTGGTTACCACGGAAGTCGAACGAAGATATGTGTTTTCTATGCATGTTGCTTGTGTGTATGGTGTAGCAGGGTGAGGAACTTACTAATGTCTTGGGCAGCAGACGAAGGAGGCCTAGTGGAACTTAAGGGCCTAGTAGTGAGGGTTGGAGGCTGTTAGAACCGAAACAAGAGAAAATTCTAGGGGAGACTGCATGTACGTGCATGAAGATGGAACCGAGTGGCTGGGTGGCTTTTTTATAACATGTTTTTAGATCCTGGATCAAACCATTAGTGTGATGCTCCAAGTGAAAGCGTGAACTTAGAAGTTTCGCTTATTAATTTTTGGGTTTGAATAATTGCATAAGAAAGTGGATTTTAGGCCCTAGATAGCTCAAACTAACTTATTAAACAGCCCAATTCGAAGGTTACATGTGGAAGATCAATTTTTCATTCCAATTTGGGATATCCAATCATTTATGGCAGTTTAGACAAAAGCTATTGGCTATTTTAACCTAGGGCTAAGTCACCTTAGATTTCTTGCCATCATCTTACTTGACACGTGGCAAAAGAGCTCTTTCCAAGAAATTTTCAGATTTTGAACCCCTTGCCATAAATGGTTTATGCCTCCCAAACTACTCTAGGATTTTTAGGAAGATAATGATTAATTAGGAAAATCGCTTAGACTAGATTTTTTATTTATGAAGGTCGGACATTGAATGCATGGAAAGATGAAAAAGGGGCAGGTTGAATCTCAACCCAGTCTCTTTAGTTTGGCTATCCATCATAAGAGCCATTAATGATTATGAGAAGTTGTAAGATATTAAATAGGGAGCTCATGGGAACTTGCAACGTGATTATGAGGTCACAAAGGCCAATGCCCAGCATTTAATGGAGGGCTCCATGCTTGCACCTTGCTGGCCACCTAAGCCATTTAGGCTTAAGCACATTTTGACATATAGATTTGGGTTAGTGCAATCATTAGTGATAGAAATTTTCTATTGGCCAATTTGAGTACAAAGCTTGTGTGAGAAGAAAGCCACATACCAGCCACTCCTTTTTGCCCCCAAACCGCCACTTGTCCTTCTTGCACAAGTTGGCTTTGGTGCCCTTTAGCCATGTAGAAGTAGGCAATAACAAGGACTTCAAATTGGCACTTGAAGCAATGATGAGAGAGAGCTTTCTGCAAGGTATTTAAATCCTAGCATTCACGGCCAACTACACTCTTGAGAGAAAATTGAAAAGTCATTTGTGAAGTCTTTTCCTCTCCTCTTCTCTTTTCTCTTTACACACACATTCAAGAATTTACAGATTTTGTTCTTCAGTCCATAGCAACGCGTGCGAGCACACACACCTGGTTAGAACCAAAAGTTGGTGATTGAAGTGGTGCAACCAAACCTAGCCCAAGGACTTCTAGCTCGGTAAGCCATCCTTATCCTCTCTACTGCTTTTGATTTCATGGTATGAGGATGTGAAAGTATTTGGATTCTATGTGGGTTCAATGATTTGATTAGCATGTTAGTTGAAAAGTGTGTTTGATATTTTACGATTTTGTGTAAGATTCAAATTATAAAGAAATGATGGAATATCATTCATGGGTTAGGAAAGTTTCGGTAATGGTGTGGAATCTTTTGGATCAAGTCCACGCATGTATTAAGTTCTATGATTTTATGTATATAAGGGTTTTTCTCAAAGGAGTTTCAGATTCTAAGTTGAAAATGGTTAATAAGCGATCTTGTCATAGGAACATAATGGTATTCGGAACAAATTAGGGTTTTTGCTTCCATATGTCTTTATGCAACCCGAATACATGGAGATTGAGATTGTATTTAAGAGAAATAAATGATGGGGTGATATAGGTTCCATCATGGCCGAATAGGCCTAAGTGCATGTTAGTCTCTACTTAGGAAGTGTGTTTTAGGTTCCATTAGTTAATGGATTAGCTTATGTTTCTTTGCGTGGTTTGTGAAATAGATCTAACATAAAAAACTCTCTTGCAACCTGGCACTAATTTATAGTTAAATAGGAGGTTTGTAAGTTAGCCTCTTACTTATTCTTGGATAATGAATTTATGTTTATGTGTAAACATTGCATATGTTCTTATTGTTTCAAGTTTTGCCTCTATCGCATGTTCTAATTATTGCAAGCCATGTCCATGTGATATGTTCTACTTATTTAAAGGTGTTCACATGTTGCGATATTTTGTATGTACCATGTTGCATGTCATTCATATGTCATGCTATGGTCACATGTCATCATTTCGTGTTCATGTAATAAGTATGGGTTATGCATTAAACGAAATCTTTTTGTCATGAACCCAATGCTAGATGGGGAAATATTTTAGTGAAATGCCTCTATCCACTCTGGAGTGATTAAAGATAGAGTGGTATTCCCTGGGTTGACAAATAATAGTCAACGGGTTTCGAATAGAACCAAAAGGTTTCCAGAGCGAAGTCGTAGCACCTAACGCTAGTGAGTGTGAATAAGATGCTTATGGTGAAGGTGTTTGATCTATCGTAACGATTAAGAACTTTCAGTGAAGGCGATTTGATCTGCCAAAAGCTAAAGAATGCTCATAGTGAAGGCATTTCGATTTGCTTGAGTATTTCGTCTTCTATGACGTATTCACAGCTAGTTGAAAGACCTGTAAAGTGGTGTTGTAACCAGCAGGTGCACATGGTTTATGGAAAACCATGAGGTATCCATAAGTATGTACAAGATTGAGAAAAGAACAAGCAAGAATGAGGAAAGAAATGAAAATTTTTATGCATGTATGTCTCATGTTTTTTTAAAGGAATCTAAAAGAGAAAAAAAAAATACAATTTTATGAAAATGCACGATCATACTCATGCATTCATGTTCATGTTTATCTTATTCATGCTTATGTTATCCTTGTATAAGTTCGTGGTATAACTTGTTGAGATTTTAAGAAATCTCATTGTGGTAGTCTCACTACCATCCCCCGAAATGGTAGAAACTGTGATGGAAGAAGGTGAGCAAGATGGGAAAACGCAAGCCCTACTACCTTTGATAAACGTTTTGAGTTGATTGACCATTACGTAGAGATCATTTTGAAGTTGATAGCAGAAATCAAGGAGATTTTGGGAAGAGTTGAATAAAGTTTTAACTATGTAGCATAAAACAATATGTTGAATTTTCTGGTTCTATGAAGGGTCAATGTTTGGGATCCGAATTTTTAACGTATGATTTTTGTTAAAGACATATTATTTTAGGATGAAATAGAAAACTTAATTTGGTGCCATGTTTATTGCTTAAGACCCTTTGTTTTTCCACTACAATTTATTCATACTGTTAGAAACATGCTATGAGCATTGCATGTTAACTGTCATGTACGAGGGGTATGTAATCTAGTGTTGCATATTTTGATACTTCAATCCTTATCAAATCCCAAGCAAGGGTTGGGGGAGCGTCACAATTAGGGTCAAGATTTCCTTGTCTATTGGATCCCAGCTTGGGCCTTCTAGTGGATTGTGGGTCTTAGTTCCTTGGTTCACATGCCTAATGGGATTGGCCCATAAGCTATGGATCATCATCCTAGTAAACAATCTGCTCCAACAAGATCTAAACACAATAATTTCAAACCCTAAAGTACCTTAGGACCCAAAATCCAAATCTCTCTATCTAACCTCCATAAAATAATTAAGGCCTACTAAATACTCCAAATCCTAGCTAGGCTCCTAGAAGTTAATACTTTAAATAAAAATATCATAAGTGCCTAACAATTTAACTAACATAAAATAATATCATAAAATCACACATCAAATAATACCAACAACAATAAATAACAACACTAATAACAACAATAATAATACAAAAAATAACAAAATAAATTATTTTCTAAATTATATTGGGGATTACAACTGCAACCAACATCGATACAATCATGATCTCAAATATGCAGAATGCAAAACCATTCTTATCTCTGATGTCTTCATATGTCTCTCTTTCTAAGTTCTATGAAGAACATTATTTTTACCCCACTTTGTACATAAGTGTTGTAAGTTCCTTGTCGTATCTGAGCATCACCATCCAAACGTCACCTTTGGCATTCGCTAAGTCTGTCAATTTATGGACCGCCCAACAACATCCCATTGGAGTACTGTCAAACATATTCTCTATATCTAAAGCTTACCATGAACCATGCCCTCCCCATCCTTCGATCATCTTCAACCCATCTACAAGTCTTCTCCGATGCTAATTGGGCTAGCTGCCCAGATGACTATCGCTCTACCAACAACTATTTGTCGTATTTTGTAGTAATCTTCTATTCTAGAGCACTAAAAAATAACAAATTATATCCCGCTCCAACACCGAGGCTGAGTACCGGGCCCTCACTAATTATGCCACTACAAAAGTCCTCTAGGCCTAGTCTCTACTTCAAGCGCTTAGCATAAAATATCCTCAACCCCCAATTTTATGGTGCGACAATGTTGGTGCCCATGTACCTAGCAGCCAAATCATTTTTCACTCCCTCACCTAAGTCATCTCCATTGACTATCACTACGTCAGATATCAAGTCTCTTCTGGTGTTGTCTCTATTCAAATCATCTTCTTAAAGGATTAGTTTGCTTACAAATTCACCAAGCCATTACCAACAACACAATCAGACATCTACGGGACAACCTCAATGTCCGTAAGCTTCCATTGAAGTTGTGGGGGCGTGTTGAGAGACATAAATATTTAAACTTACCTTAGGATAGACAACCTGAAGTTATCTCAGAGAACAACACAAGTGAGATTCAAACAAAGAAGATAACGGAACTGATGATAAATTCAAATGAATCAAAATTTTCTTTCAAATGTAATCTATCTATGTAACAAACCTTTCTAATGAGACTTTATAAATACAATGTACAACTCCCAAAGATTACTATGGGAAACATATTCAAACCAAACATCATTAGTACTATCTAACATTGTTTTTTCTTTTTTGATGAATGAATTATTTCATTACAATATAAAGATTCCCAAAAAGCAGTGACCATATTATAAGTTACAAATTCGCATCTATCAAACCTCTAGTGGTACGTTTGGATAGATGGATTTGGAATGGAGGGTTTAGGCTTGGTACTTGTTAGAGACTTCTAGAAGGAACTGGTCGTGTCTTTGAGTTGAAGATAGAGACAGAAGTAAGAGTTAATCTGATGGGTCAGGCCATGGGCCTCTGCGTTAGGGTTATGTACTAAACTCTGGGCTTGATTTAGAAAATGTAGTATAGATAGCATTACTTTAGATGGGTCCATAATCCTGCTTAGGGCACTTTAGTAATTTTTGCATTAATCTATTTTTCTTTCGGTTATAAGTGTAGCAGAATGTTCTTAGAAGAATTTACAGAGAAGAAATACAAGGCTCACACCATATTGGAGGTGCCGATTTCCTTGAAAAATCACAAGGTTTCCTTAGTTACAATTTATCTATTACAGTTTCCATTTTCTAACAAAATTGGCATGAGAGCCAAAGGTCCTGCGACTAGAGCATTCAACAATGGCGGAGGGCACAAGGTACAAGGAGCTCAAGAAGTTGGTATTGGGGATGAAACAACACCAAGACCTACAAGAACAAAGGGTCAAAATTCATCAGAAATCCTTGGATGATTTAGCTAAAAAAAATGGATCTATTATTAGAAGCCTTGAATGGGGCTACTCACAGCACCCTCATAGCAAAAAGCATGAAGAAGAGTTACAGATTGAAAGTTCAAGAGCTTCAGAGGGGAATGCAGTTTCATTCAATCAAGCTTGATTTCCCCAAATTTGATGGGGAAAATCCCATTGGTTGGGTTTACAAAGTGAACCATTATTTTGCACCACACCCAATGCCAGGTCATCAAAGAATTCTGGTGTCTTCCTTTTATATCGAGGGAAATGCTTTGGTTTGGTTTCAAGATGTTGAGGAGACAAGGAGCTTCCATACATGGGATTCTTTCATTCAAGCTTTGCAGATTCGGTTTGGGAGTTCATCATACAATGATCCCATGAAAGCTATTACCAAATTGAGGCAAACCATGATTGTCTTAGCTTACATGACTCAATTTGAGGTACTTTCTAATCGTCTTAGAGGGCTTTCTGAAAACTATAAACTCGGTTATTTCCTTAGTGGACTTAAGGATGAGATTAGGCTCCCCATAAGAATGCTTAAGCCCCACAATCTAAATTCACCTTTTGGGCTAGAAAAAATCCAAGAGGAATATATTAACAGTACAAGGAGAGGGAACAGATCTGAGAAATATTAAAGCACACCTTCCCTGGGTTCTTATAGTGAGGGAGGGGGCTTAGGTTTAGTAGCTCCTGCACCCAAGAAAGATTTTACAACTTTCAAGTGATTTTCTTCCAAAGGAACCCTTCCCATTCAAAGGGTGAGTACCAATGAGATGAGGGAAAGACAAGAGAAGGGCCTCTATTATTTTTGTGAGGAAAAATGGAACCCCACTCATAAATGTAGGAAGGCTACGCTATTTGTTATGGAATGAATGATATTCTCACAAGAGGGTGAAATAATTGAGGAGGAAAATGTGGAACCAGATCAGGAAGAAGGGGAAGTAATTATGCAGAATATTGGGGGAGAAACACTTGAGATATCACTCCATGCAATTGTTGGTTCAGTTAACCCAAGGACCATGTGGGTGTTGGGCAAAATGAAGGGACAACAGGTGGTGATTCTTATAGATATTGGAAGTACCCACAACTTCCTTGACCTTACTATTATTTCTAAGGCCAAGTTAGCCATGAATTCAATGGAGCAAATAGAGGTGAGGGTGGCTAATGAAGAGAGAATAAAAAGTTGAGGTAAACTGGTAGGAGCAGATTTTCTAGTGCAGGGGCATATGTTTGCTACTAATTTCTTTTTGTTGCCTCTAAGGGGATGTGACATAGTATTGGGAATGCATTGATTGAGGACCCTAGGTCCAGTACTATGGGATTTTGCCTCATTGACTATGAATTTCACCATGGGAAGAAATTTAGTAACTCTCAAGGGTCTGAACCCCAAGCCTCATGAGTGGATAGATGGGGCAAAACTGTCCCAGATGACTAAAGTAGAAAGGAGGGGAATGCTCCTACAAATGTTTGAGTTGGGTCCTCAAAAAGGAGATACAAATGTGCCTTCTGACTTAAAGGGAGTTCTGATTAGGTTCAATGGGGGTTTTTTAGGAGCCTAAGGGATTGCCACCTAAGAGGAGTTTTGACCACCCAATTAACCTCAAGGAGGGGACTGCACCCATATCTGTGAGGCCCTACATATACCCTTTTTTCATAAGATAGAAATCGAGAAAGTAGTGCAAGAGTTATAGGCTGTTGGAATTATTAGACTTAGCCAATCACCATTTTCATCCCTGTGCCACTGGTCAGGAAAGTATATGGCAATTGGCATATGTGTATGGACTATCGTGCACTAAACAAGGAAACTATTAAAGAAAGTTTTTGAAAAGTTGAAAACAGCCACGACCAAACCTCCAGTTTTGGCTTTGTCTAATTTCTCCAAGTCATTTCTCATCGAGTGTGAAGCCTCAGGTGTGGGTATAGAGGTTGTGTTAATGCAGGAGGGTCGGCCTCTAGCCTACCTGTGACGACCAAGACTTTCTAGGCTTTTGTGTAAAAATTTATTTCTCTTACATAAGCCCATGAGAGTTTGGCTTCTTAAGGAATTAGGGTTTGGCTTACACGCCTACCATAGGGGATCAATTATTTTCTTGCCATGTGTCATGCATGCAAGAAGATCTTTGCTTATAGGAAGAAGCTTTTTGACACACGTCACAATGGGAAAGATATTCTAAGGGAATGATTAGGTTATGGAAAAGTGGAACCTAGGGAAGACCAAGAGACCATGGACGACAACCATGGAGAAAGGAGAGTTTCTTTTTGCCATGTGTCATACATGCATAAATGTAGGTAAAAAGTTGCCTTGGAAAATGGCAAAATCAAGGTTGTAGGAAAAACTTACACGTCTAGGGCTTCTAGAAGGAAAATCTTGTCTAACACCTTGAGGTGGATGGCTAGGGCAAGGTTATTTGTGCAAAAAGGAACCAATCACATGCTTGTCCAAAAGTATGGTGAAAATAAGATCTCCTAGGGAAGAGAGGGTTCGGCAACCCATGCACACACACACACACACACTCCTCACATGCCACTTGGCACTCATGCTCACATGTAAGAGTTTGAGGATGATTTGAGTTTGATAAAAGACCTTATAGCCACAAGATACATTGAACCAAGACATGAAATGGAGGGCAAAAAAGGAAAGGAGCTTTGATTTTTGAGGAAGAAGGCACCATATGCAAAAATGTGCTTTTGAGTTTCCAACTCAATCAAATGATGAGCTGGAGGAAGAGGTCATAGGGCTACACGCCACTTGGTATCCATGCATGAGCTTGGCTCATGAAAGAAGCTTTTTGTGTCTATAAAAAGGGAAGGAGCCGAAAATCCTAGGACCTTTAGTCACTTTGTGCATTGCTCTTGAGATATTCGGCCATCACCATTCTCTCCAATTTTCTATCACTTTCTCACCATCCAAACACTCTCCACAATATTCTCTTCTCACCCAAACATTCTTTCAAGGATAAGCAAAGTGAGAAGATACTTCCAAGAGAGAAACATAGAAGGTATGAAGCTTACCTCACCTTTCCAACACACATACACACACGGCTTCAAGGAAATAGAGTTTCTGTTTCTCGCAAAGTTCATGAACCCATGCCTACACTCACATGGTTAGATTAGGGTTTTCTTCAAATAAAGATAAATATAACCCTACTTGTTTTAAGCCTTAAAGCATGGTGTTTTTGAGGTTAAAGGCCATGACTCTAGTGTTTCTATGAGCTAGGGTTTTAAGTTTTGGATTCAAGGACGAAGGGTCCAAAAGTTGGAACTCTTTTTCTTGGAAAAAGATGTAATGTGCACTACACTTGAACACACGGGTTAGAATCCTTGGATGATGATTCTAACTAGTACTATATGTGATTTTTCAGCTTACTTGCTATATATATATATATATATATATATTCCAGATTTTTGTAAGTAAACCTCTAACTTGTGCTTGGATGTTTTATATATATGTCATGAGAACTTGTTGGTTGATTCGGTTTTATGTGGTTGTTTGTGACTTTGATGTTCTTCCATGTGCTATGAACTTCTCTTGATATGATTATTTTAAAGCGTGATTTAAAATGATCTATGGAAGGTATGTTTGTTATGAAAAATGAGTAAGAAGCCATGCTAGGGTTTCGGTTTGTACTAGCATGGCTTCGGTTTGTACTATGTTGTTTGTACATAAATGTTTGTCATTTATCCATTTTTAGTATGGGATTAAGTTCATGAAAACATTGTCCATGACCACTAAAGGTTTTGGCCATCCATGAGTATTCTTTAATAAAGGTTTTGCTTAATACATTAGAAGATTCTAAGTTCATGACAATTGATTGGAATGCATGATTTTCAAAAATAAGAGGTTTCGGCCAACCCCATAGATGAAGTATGATCATTAGTGTTTTAAGTTTAATGAGTTAAGAATGATTCTTGGTTATGTTAGGGTTTGTATGTTTCGGCCCTTATATAGAAAATATTGGAATGTATGCTTCTTGGTTGATGTGAATGCCTTCAAATTTTTATAAAGGAACATGTTTGCATGTTCTAATATTTTCAAGCCGTAACGCGAAATGTATTGCATGCATATATGTTATATGATTATGATGAAGCATTTCGGCATTTCATGTGTCCCATGAGAGTTCTAAGTTCATTGTCATGTCACATGCATTGGGATTGTGAAACCCTTTGAAAGGAAAAGAGTCTTTTTAAAAGTAAAGTTTTTATCACGACTCCAAATGTTGTGACGGGGGAATGTCCTAGAGGAACTCCTCTGTCCTCTCAGGGGTGTTTAAAATGGAGGGATACCCCCTGGGTCAGTGAAGTACTGTCGGCGGATCTCAAATGGTTCCTAAAAGAAAAGGACACCGGAGCGGCATCGCACCTAAAACTGGTGGGTGCACCTATGATGAAGATGAATTGTGCACTGTCGTATATGAAAGATAAAACGTAGTCACCTTGCTCAAAGTGGCCAATGGTTGATGCAGTAACTAGCGGGGAACACACAGTGCATAGGGGAACCGTGAGGTATCCAATTATATGTTATAAGTCAAGAAGGGCCTTGAGCTCATAAGTATGTTAAAATAACAAGTATGAAATGAAGAAGGAATGTTTATGAAAGAAAAAGTTATGAAAGTCATGTTTTAAACGATGTCTTTTTGAAAGGTCAAATGCATAAGTAAAGTCTCATGTCCATACATTCATTGTTAAGTTTGCTTTCATATGCTGTGATATTTGTTACATGTTATTTGTTTACTTATTGAGATTTCTCGAAATCTCACTGTTACATTTTCCCCACTATCATTCACCTACTCGGAATGATAGAAGTCATGACAGGAACCCAAGAGGGTGCTAATGACAAAGTGCAAGAGGACTGCACTTCCTCCATAGAGGATCGTGCCTAAAATGGTCTTAGGCCCAACCGAGCCTTCTATTTTGGACCACCTAGAGTCTATTGATTAAGTAATCACTGAGATACTACAAGACATTGAGAAGTTTAAAAGATCCCATAATCGAGATAAGGACCAGGCTTTAGAAAAGCGAGTGAAGCCCGAATCTCACTAAAGTTAAAGACTTATGTTATGGGACCACTTTTGGTAAATGATTTTCTGTTAACTTTAATGTTTTGGTCTCCTGTTTTTAGGAGTTCTTTGGAAACTCGTAACAGCTATGATGACTCTTATGGATTATGAAGTACTTTTGGGATTTTATGTTTTTCGGTACCATGACTATTATTTGACATAAGTTGACTTTTCGCTGCGATATACTGCATACTGCTAGTTATCATTAGGTGCATTGCATCTTATCTATCAAGTACGAGGGGTAGGTAACCCTAGTGTTGCATGTCCCAGAGTTTCATATTCTGCCAAATCCCAAGCGGGGGCTGGGGGTGCCACACTACCTTAGTCATGCTCTTAAGAATAAGGTTTTGGTTCGATCTACTTATGAGAGGGAGCTAGAGCTACTGGCCTTAGTGTATGCAGTGAAGAAATGGAGACCTTATTTTGTGGGAAGGCCCTTTATCATCAAACCAGACCAACACAGTCTAAAGTTTCTATTGGAACAAAAGATAGAGACCCCTCTCAAAAGAAGTGGATCAACAAATGATAAGGTATGATTTTGTGATTGAGTACAAGAGGGGAATGGAGAGAACAAGGTTGTTGATGCCCTATCTAGATAGATTGAGACAATGGAGGAATGATCCTTGGCTGGAATCACAGTCGTAGATCCTATGTGGCTGCAGAACTTGAAGGCTTCCTACAAAACTAACACTGAACTTTCAAAATTGTGTCAAAACTTATCACAGGACCAGATTGCTGACAAGGGGTTCTCTTTAGTGCATGGGCTACTACTAAGAAAGGGAAGGATTTATTTGTCAAAGAACTCTCCCTTTAAGGCCCAAGTTCTACAGTACATACTTGACAACCCTTATGGAGGACATGTTAAATACCATAAATCATTGCACAATACTAAGGCTGACTTTATTTGGCCAGGATGAAAAAGAACCTTAAGACATACATTACGGAGTGCCCAGTATGCCAGAAATGCAAATCAGAGAATTTGCACCCTACATGCTTACTTCATCCACTACCAATTCCCACTAGAACTTCGACAGATATCAATGAGGCCCTACCAGTATCCAAAGGGTTTTCTATAATTTTAGTGGTGGTGGATAGATTCACAAAATACACCCATTTCCTCCCTCTCTCACCCTTACACTGCATCTATACTAGCATGCCTTTTCTTTTTCCAAATATTTAGACTGCATGGAATGCCCTCCACCATAGTCACTGATCGTGATGTAATCTTCACAACGGAAGGAGTTGTTCAAGTTACAAGGTACTAAGCTATCTTGCAGCTCAGCCTACCACGCTCAATCTGATGTCCAAACTGAGGTGGTGAACCGTTGCATATAGCAGTATCTTAGGTGATTTGCACACCATAGGCCAAAGGAGGGGGCCACTTGGTTGCCTTGGGCCGGGGTATAACACCAACATCCATTCCTTCACCGAATTAACCCCTTTCAAGACCTTATATAGGGTTCCTCCCCCCACACTCTTATAGTCTGTTTCTGGGACTACTCAAAATGCAAAGATAGATTCACATTTGAGGTCAAAGGAATAGATCTTAATGTTATTGAAGAAAAATTTATAGGCAACACAAGAAGCAATGAAAAAGCAATATGATAAGCACCATATCATACGGGAATTCGAAGTGGGGGATTTGGTATACCTCAGGCTTTAGAAGTACAGGCAGAAGAGTGTCTCTAGGTGCCATGTGACCAACTGCTCATTTTCCTCTCGATTGGTCACGAGTCTCACCTTTACGCTTTAAATCTCGAATATTTATTTTTAAATCTAGCGGATGATTTTTTAAATGGAGCCCAGTGTTTTAAAATCTTCTATATATTTTTATGAGTCTAAAACTTATTTTAATGGGGTATTTTAGTGTTATTGAGCCAAACCTAATTTTTCAAGTAAGCCACTTTAATTTTGGAGCCCCGAAAATAATAAAGTTTTATAAAATTATTTTATTTAAATGGTTTTATTTCTTTAGGAATATTATTTAATATTTATCATTTTATTTTATGTTAAAAAAATCATTTATATAATTTTATTTCTCCTAAGAAATATTTACTAAAACTTATCAATTTAATTGATGACAAAAAATATTATTTTTGGACCAATAAAACAAAGTTGGATTTTAAATTTAGCCCCATTGCATTTCTATTTCATTTTCCTACTTGTTTAGTTTAGTTTATTTCTCCATGTTTAATCTCCACCCTTGGATTTAAATTAGGAACCCCAAGATCAAGGACCTAGATTAATTGCACAAAACCTCTAATCCCTCTCTTTCTTTTCTTTTCCCTTTCCCCTGAGCCATTATCCCCCTAGTCAAGACTCCCCAGCAATCCTCTCAGTCAGCTCGTGCCGCTGCATCTCCTCTTGAGCTGCTGTCTTCTAGCCACCCTTGAAGGCCAAGCCTCGTCGCAACCTTCAGCCACCGTCATTCACCCCAGTTCAGCCCAATGCCTATGTCACCCTTTCCTCCCGATTTATCCCCCTCACAGCCTTTGCCGCCTCCAACAACCAAGCATGCCACTATTATGAATCCAACTGAGACGGCATCGTTCCTGGAGATCTACACGGTGCCGTTTAGTATTAGTGTTAGTGAAGTGTGTGCGTTTTGGGACTTTTGGTCTATCATTTAGTACTGTTGTTTTTATTATTCATTTTACCGTTACTCCCTTTTCTGTTATGGGATATGCTATGAAAATTGTATGGGGTATAAGGGGAGAGCAGATAGTTGGAAGGGAATTATTCTGGAACCTTGTGAAGAACTTATCTGGTATGGAGGTTGGAAACCCTCAAAGTTTTCTTTATCAATGGATGAGTCTATGACACTTTTTATCAAACACCTACCCTGCGTCTATTAATTCTTCCACAATCACTCTATTACATTCTGCAGCAATCCTTATACATCACAGTAGATTTCGTAAGTTTACATTAAATTACAAGAATGTCTATTACAAGTGGTATCTAGAGCCACCAATCTTGCTATGGAGTTGAGTAATGAAGAACTTCAAGAATGTTTTCAGAATTATCACCATGCATTCTATGACAATTTCTATAGAGATCCTGACCAAATGGTTCTTATAGTGAAGTCTTCCGACGGGAAGAACTTAAAAATCTTAGTCGATTCTTCCTTCACTATTTACTATGTGAAGCTCAATATCAAATATGTTTATGGGAGAAACATCTACCCGTTGGAGCAACACGAAGTGAGACACAGAGGCATTATTTTAGAAGATGATGTTATGTTGATAGGGACGGCGATATTTAACGATGGGTATGTTGTTCTTGAAGCAAAGAAAACAATGATGGATGCGATTGATGAAACTCAGAGTCGCATTTCAAGAGAGATGTCTTCCTTCGACGCATGCGGCATCGATGGTGAGGAGATGAACGTGAACTCTTATGATCGTCATTTCGTTGACGACGACGATGAGAACTTATGTAACACCCAGGCCTAATACAAAACTTGTGTTTGAATCTTTTTTAATAAGGATGAAAAACCCACTGGGATTTTAGTGAGTAATTTTGGGAATAGGTTACGAACTCAAAATTTGTATTGATGGATTACGGACCTTTTATTATTATTATTATTATTTTGGGCTTGATGTTTAGGGTAAAATCTTTAATGGACCAAGTGAGTTTTTATTTGTTTTTGACTAGGAAAATTTGCGGGATTAATTGAGCTATTTTATCAGTTGTTTTCGTGGACTGCTTTAATAGACCCATTTTTTTTTAACCCACACCCAATTGCTCTAGTCAAATCTAGCGTCCAAAACTTCTTCAAGTTTCCCACAACGCACGTCTCCACCCCATGCACATGCACATTCCTTCTTCCCTCATCTCTAGGTTTTTTTTTCTTATCACCTATAAATACACATATCTCTATATTATATTTCAGAAACTGCCCCTGCCCAACCTCTCCCCTCCGTAGCCCACTTCTCCTCCACACTGTGAGCCCTCCTCCACAGCACAGCCGTGTAGTACCCCCAACCACTACCACAAACGAAAGCCCATAACGCAACACGGTATATCCCGTGGCGTTGCTGCACAGATCCCCCACTGCACTGCAGTGCAATGCGAAGACAGTTGCGTTACCGTAGAAACCGCTCAACAAACAACCACCACCACCCTTGATTCTTCACGCCTCAGCCACCAGAGTTGCACCACACGACAAGCTCTGTTTTTCCCACCCAAAAACACACGTCAATGCCTTCAGCCCCGTTTCCTCCACACCTCAACCGCTCAAGCCCCTGTTCGTGCTCCTCAAAACAAAGCCCAACACCACCAGCGACGAAAGCTGCCACCCATTGCCCCGACTACTCGCCGTAACCCGCTCACCTTAAGCCGTAAGCCGTTGTCTCTTTCTCTCCCTATCTCTCAGGTTCTCTCTTTTTTTTTCTCTCACTCATCTCTCTCTTAGTGTCCCACCACTGTGACCACTGTCATCCACCGCCCAGCCCATTGCTCCACCACACATTTCACTTCTCTCTCGGTGAGCCTCCATGTGTTTATTAGCCTCTGTTTTTTTTTTTTTTTTTTTTTTTTACAAATCTTAATAGAATGGTTTATGTAGGTTGTGATGCATGCCTTTAGGTTAAAATAAAAACAAGTGTCTTAATTACATTATTACCCTTCGAGTAAAAGCTGTGTAAATATGTTTTAAACTTTTAATAAATACTGGTAGACTCGATTTTATTTAGGTTTACAGAAAACTTTTAAGTAATTTTAACATGTTATTAAGTAGAGAATTATTTTTAAGAGTAAATGATAATGGTGTAAATTATTTCTACACTTTAGATATGATCTAGTTCATTAAATAATAGTTGATCTTTAATTTAAAATATTTTGGTACAGTTATATGATCTAGTATTAAATTTATAGTTTGATTACAATAGTAAATAAGTTAGATTTTTTTTTTTTTTTATGTTTTAGTCGAAGTTATTAAATGGACATTGATGATCTTAGAAAGAGATGATATGTTTTGAGGTTATGAGAATTTTAGGTTTTGAGAAACTAAAATAGGTTATTTTAGAAACTTAGGCTTAAATATCGAAATACATGTTCAATTGAAATTTACGGGAATTACGTGATTATTTTATAGGTGACGATTAATATTTGTTCGATATTTTTGAGAAAATTTCTGTAAAGCTAAGAAGTCCAGGTAAGCGGGGTTCCTATGGTAGACTTTGCATAAAAAAAATGAGGTTGCTTTTGAAAATATGCATGCTTGTTTTAAAAAGAAATCAGAAAACAACCTCGGATATGTGTTCTGCATATGCATGAAAGCTATATAAGAGAAAGTATTTTCTATCATGACTGGTGTAGACATGAGCTAATTTTGTGCATTATGTTTCTGATCATGCAAAAAGAGCGAATATGAAAATCTAAAAGTTTTGCGGTGAATAAATGAAGATGTTTTGATTCTGTTTATTTCGACTATGTGAAATTATCCGAAGTTATTAAGTATTTGGTTTTTGATATGATGTGGCATCTGAAAACCTTAGCATGAGATTCTGATTCTATATTTTGATTAAAGTCTGATTCTGATGGTTCTATTATATTCTGATAAGGCCCAACCACGGGTGATAATTGTGGATATGGCCCAGCCACGGGTAATAATAGTGGCATACGGCCCAACCAAATACGGCCCAACCACGGGTTATAATAGTGGATACAACCCTTCCACGGGTTATAATGGTTGTTTATAACCCTACCACGGGGATTAAACATGGTATACGGCCCGGCCCAACCACGGGTTATAATAGTGGATACGCCCTTCCACGGATTATAATGGTGGTTTATAACCCTACCACTAGGATTAAACATTGTATTTGTCCCGATGTAATGCTCTGATTGATGAAGATGAGGTTTCAGATTTGAATATGCCAAAATGAATTTTGAATAAGAATGTTTTTCTGAAAATTTTGCTCTGATATTTTTGTAACATGTTTTGATATTTGCATTCTGAAAGTAAATATTCTGTTTCTACATTATGAAGGTAAACATTTTGTTTTGCATTCTAAATTCTAAAAATGTTCATGTTTACATAATAGTATACGTTCTCTGCTTACAGAGTTGTTGATAACTCACCCCTTATCTCCTAATATTTTTCAGATCATTTTGATGGTTCAGCTAGAGAACAAGAGTAGGAAGTTTTAGCAAGGTATGATGATCGTAGTGGAATAAGTGCCTGAGGGTATATGTTTATTGGAGAGTCTTATTTAGTAGGTTTATAATTTTATGTTATTTGATATTTGGAGTCCCACGTATTTCTTAATATTTACGGAGTTTTTAAATTATCTCATTGAGGTATTTATTTGGTATCCTGGTAGAGGAACATATATTTTTGGTTTGAATAAATGGATTTGTATTTTTTGGGGATATTGGAGTATTAAAATATGTTATGGAAGTTGGATTTAGATTACAAGAGATAACTCTCCGGACCTCCAAGAATGGGGCGTTACAACTTAGCTGGTGGCGATTCTTGTAAATTTTGTTGCAAGAAGCAAGAGGGAGAATCTATAAAGTGGGATGGTGCGAGTCAGCATAGAAAACTGATGATCAGTCCAACTACTTCATTGTACAACAGTGATAGCTTTGTATCTAATTGCAATGAGTATTCGATTGATGTAAATTCATATGACAAGATTAATGGACAATAAATTACAACGGATGATGGTCAAGGGAGTTGTAGAATGATGGAAAGCAACTCAAAGGTAAGCAATAATGGCGTTGATAGGCAAGCCGATTGTGACGACCTCAATTCCCGCTTAGGATGGAACGGAGACTTAGAGCGTCGGGACATACAACACAAGGTTACTTACCCCCATTCATGATAGTTAATATGCAATGCATCCTAGTATGCAACTAGCAATATGCAATAATTGCAGCTTAAATAAAAAGTTAAGGTGAAAAATATGCCAGAATAACTAAAA
Source organism: Juglans regia (assembly GCF_001411555.2). Lineage (NCBI taxonomy): Eukaryota > Viridiplantae > Streptophyta > Magnoliopsida > Fagales > Juglandaceae > Juglans > Juglans regia. The sequence continues at coordinate 5,707,704 of NC_049909.1, read as the reverse complement.
CAACACAATTTCAAAAGAATAATCATCTTGTTCGAAATAATAAAGTAGCATAGACTTATATACAAAGTCATATCATTCTCTTCATGCAATCTAAAGCGTAAAGGACTTGGGCTATGAACATCAAAATTAAGTCCAACTTCCTCTCCAAATCCGACTCCTCCTCAATCATGCGAATCCAGTTCTCCATCAATCTCGTCCAGGTCGATTCCTGTCACAACTTCTATCATTCCGAGTGGAATAATAGCGGTCGCATAAAATGGTGAGATTTACTTGAAATATCAGTAAGTTAAACAACTAATTGACACAAAGAAAAATCAATCATGAAAAAACGATAAATATGCAATGCATGAGATGCAAAAAATCGGTATGCATGTCTCCCATCTAGATTCTTCAACATCTTTTAAAAATATGAAGACACGGGTTTTTACTCAATAAGTAATTTCGTCATCATTTTTGAAAGGGCATAACTTCTTCATAAAAGTTTCATCATAAATTTTCTTCATCATAGACTTACATCATTATCTTAATTAATAACATAATGTGTGGTATTATCACAGTTCCCCATATGCATTGTGAGCACCTGCCGGTGACCATAGTATGACTTAAATTGAAACTACGTTGTCTATATACTCGTTCTCAATGCATTGGTAAATAACATATGTAACAGCCCACTAGAAATTCACTGGTGGAATTCCTACTGACTTTAGGAATCTCGTGAAAACTTCTTAAGTATTTACCAATCGACCAATTACGCAGGTTTTAGTCTGTCAACATAGTCAGTGTTATCACTCACTATGATGCTAGAAATATGAGTTTAATTATTTGAGGTAGTTAGAAGTGTCAAAATGCGTTATGGTCTATGCATTTTTTGACTCAGTTGATTATTTAGGATTTTATGATGCAATAGCCCATTTTCACAGTTTTGGACAAAACTCTTGTTCGAAATTGTGAAATTATTTTTAGGGACACTTTATGGTTGAATTTCGGTAAACGATTTTCACTATAGGTTAATATGAATATTTAGAATTTTTCAATACTAAGTTTATTACGTTTTTTTTTGTGAATAGTAACCTCGATAAGCACACCCAGTGTAGTGTTTTCAAAATCACAGTATGGAATGTCAAAATTAGGTTAGAGAAGTTTAATTTGGACACTTGGCAAGATCTTAGTCACACATAGTGAATAATATTAGAGACTTGGCACAAAGAGAAACCATTAGATGGATTTGTGAAGGAAGTCAAGGTGTGAGATCATGCCACCTAAGCAAAACTTTGTTTCATCTGATCAACCAAATTGTGCAAGACCACAGAACGTTTCAATCCTAGCGAAACCCTAAATGGTTGGAATCCAATTGAAACCCCAAAAGCTTGGTTGAAACTGAAATCCTAAACGGTTTCCCAAAACCCTAAAGTTGGCTTCCAAACCCTTTTTAATCCGATTTCTAGCATTGTGTTTAATCACTTGATTAAATCACTTCCACATGATATTAATTAATCAAGTCCTTGTTATGACATCGTTATCTAACCTTTTAAACATTGAAAATTTGATTGGGCCAAGAAAAATTGGTTTTGGGCTTGATAGCATCTCAAACTCTAACCAAACCACCTTTAAACCCCAAATTGAAGCCCACTTGGTTGGGGCCCACCAAGGCCCACGAAATTGGCCACCTTGGCTACACCCACATGGCAGACCATCCACTGCCATTGGCTACACCCAATAGTGCCTTGATGTGAAGAAGAAATCCACTCCATCAACCTACATCTCTCACAGCTGCTGCAGGCAGTCCTTGCTCCTCTCTATTCTCTACTTTATGTCACATAGCCACCTCCAATCAAGGGTCATTCAAGCCCATAACTTCCTCCTCAAGGAGTCTAAAGTCTTACAAGACACACTTCTCTCCATTTTATCACTTCTTTTCCCCATTCTTAGAGAGAAACCCAAAAGAGCTCTCTTAGGCAGATTTCTGGGTCTTTTGGTGTGGCCATTTTCGACCCTTTGTAAGTATTATCTCATGATGACTCCTTCATAACAATTTTTCATCTTTGAGTCTAGTTTCCGTGGATATCTTATTAGTCTCATTCCATACTCATTTGATCAGTGAAAAGTATTTTCAACCATGGAAAGGTCATTCTGGGCGTGAAACTGGAGAGTATGATATGTTTTGGAAATTTTGACCAAGCTAATGGCATATCTTGGTCTGAAAATTTTATGAAGTGTTTTTAGCATGTGTTTATGAATGTTCATTGAGGTTTTGTTGCATGAATAAAGCTTTTGATGATAGATTTCCTTAGATTTAGAAACTTGAAAACTGGAAGTAAAGCTTAAAGTGAACTAACCTCAAGTATGATGGTTAACGGCCTTAGCCAATTTTTAAAACTTAATTTGGATCCTTTGATTGTGATTTGGGCTTCAGGAAACCAATGGTATGGTATATTGGGCCTTTGGTCTTTGAATGGTAAAATGAGTTCAAACATGCTTTGGGCCATATGAGCTTGAAAATGGGCCAAGGGTCCAATCTACACCAAAAGCCTTATGCCTTCCTATACATGGGCCAAGACTAGCCTTGATTTTCTAAGGGTTTGGTTCAAGGTTTTCTTGGGCTAGGCCCATGAATGCACTTGGGTCCTAAAAAGTCTCACCAAAATTACTAATGGGCTTGCCTTTCTAATCCTTAGCTTATTAACACTAAGTACCAATATTAATGCTAATCCCACTATCAACCTTAATAAAAGTGATTAACCAACAAATAAAAGCCTAATCTAGAGTACTTAAGGGTTAATCAAGAGTTAATTAAGCGGAGTGTTACACTCAAGAACACTTAAGATAGAAGAGAGGAAATGAAGTGGAGTGAGGAAGAAGCGAAGTGAAGAGGGGTTTATATAGCCCAAAAAGTGAAGGTGGCGTTGGCTTAGGAGCTTCCTCATTGGGTGGTTTGGGTGGCGGTTCATGATGGCTCTCCTTGTAGGTTTATGATGATGCCTTAGGTGGGGAAAAACTAGCCAAAGGGGAAGAGAGAGAGAGAGAGAGAGTTTCCATGTAGGGTGATGAGAGAGAAAGATGATGCAATTAATGCTAGGGTTTAACCCTTAATGACAGGTGGTTTAGGGTTTCCACAAGGGTTTGCAATTTCGTCTTCTTCTCTTGTCTTTTTCCCTTGGCTTCCAGTGGCTATGTAAGGCATACTCAAGTGCCATATACGGTGGTTCAATGGTGGTGATTGGGTAGTGGACAGGTGACCAAAATAAAAACAAATAAAGGAAAAATAAAATAAAAAGAGTTTGGCCGAAATTCCCAATGGCAAAAACCAGTATTTTGAAAATATTTAGGGTTTCGGCTAGAGGTTTCTTTTTTTTTTTTTTTTTTTTTCAAAATCGACCGTAGGGAAATTTTAACAGATAATTCACAAGACTAAAAATAGAATTATCCTTGAAGAAAATATCGAGCTAAGGGTATTTTGGTCCATTGCACACAGAGTACACAAGGTTGCCTAATTGTCAAGATATTTTGATTAAAATACCTGTTTAAAGTGAGTTAATTTGAGGCTGAATAGTTTTATAAGGGAGATTAAATGTTATATTTTGAGGAAATGGGCCTTGTCTAATGGACTTAAGTGTAGAAGATATATTTCATATTTACCTACCTTTTCATAGGCTAACAGTTTTGTTTAACATATAGGTACTAAGGCCCAGCTCTACATTTAAGCCCAACCTTACCTTGAAGCTCAAACCAACAACTCGGTCAGGCCTTATTGAAGGCCCATTCCACTATCTTGCTTAAACCTACGCTGCATCTGTCGAAGGGGAGAACCCGAAGGGTTTACAAAGGAAATTTCAAGAAAGAGGAGTGTCCTTCTAGAGTGTAGAATCGAGATAGGGAAAGACAATGGTTTGAAGAGAGAGAAAGAGAGATGAAGGGAAGAGGGAATAACAGGGGTCGAGGCACAAGGGTGAAGGGAATCTGCTTTGTATCAGTTTTAGGGTTTTTCATTGTTATCTATTTTCGTCAAAAATAATGTTCTGTTAGGGTTTTGATAGGGCCTTGGAATCACCTTTTACAGGATGATTCAAGGCTAAATTCTGCAACTAGGGTTGCACGGAACGGGGTTTTCTTCACTCTTTTTTAATGTTGTTGGTTGCTACGACACTTAGCTTATATCTATTTCTATATTATCATTCACTATTCATTATTGGTTTTGAAAGGATCTCTTGCTCTTGACCTGTTGTAGACTCACGGCACAACGAGACCTTGAAATAATTAAGGATCCATCCACCTAAGAGTCTTGAAATGAAAGAGGATGTCAATATAGTGAGGGGTTTATTTCTTTTGGTGCTTTAATCTGAGTATGAATGTCTGTTTGGATTTAAGTGTTAATGTCTTGATTGATTTAACACGAGCAGATGCACCCAGTGACCAACAACTCGATGGTCGAGGAAACCCTAACCCTATACCCCTAGTGTGTACTTTCTTAACAATTTCAGTCTTGGTTCTAAAGCTTTAAAACTGTTTTTGTGTTACTTGCTTTTCTATCAACCCACTTTTCTAGAATTAAAGTTGCAGATCTAGGTTTTTCATGTTAATAGGAATTAATGTTTCTAGAGTGATTACGACCCCTCACTTCTGATGACAAATCACAAATTCACCCTACATTTTGTATAAACTCAATGCACATATTCCATTCTCTTTTCTTAGTAAATTACACCAAACTCACTCAACAAAGGAAAATCTATTTGTCTATATTCTTTTTCTCTTACTCTGTATTCAAACTTTTGCTTGATTGATTATGTTGATATAGTTGTCCCTGTGGAAATGACCTTGGAAGCTCCCTTTTCATTTTAAATCTGCTTTTATACTTGGAAGCATCATTTGGTGAGTATCAAGTCTTTGGCATCGTTGTCGGGGACAACTGGTGAAACATAATTCTTTTCTTGCAAAAGAAAGAAAATAATAATAATAATAATGGAAGTTGTACAAAGGAATTTGTGAACCTCTTCACAGATTAGGTAACAGTCCTCACCCTTTGCTGATTAATCTTCCGAGTGCTTGTTATCTTTTCTTTCAGCTTGTATACTTCTTCTTAGACTGTAAGTAGGCATGTCTGTTTGGACTAGAGATCAAGCATCACGATTAGTTAGGTCTGAATCACTTTCATCTACTGAGACTGCATCCATTTCTTTTGAGTCATCATCTGAGAATTTGAGTAACATGGAGGAAAATGAGCAGCAGGAAATCTTGAATCAAAACAAGACATTGAGAGAGTACCTGCAGCCTGTTAGGACAAGTGCCCCTTCTTGCATCACTCAACCTTTAAATGCAAACAACTTTAATTTTAAACCTATGATGATTCCCTTGATCCCTTATTCTCATGGAATGGAATCTAAATATCCCTATTTGCATATTAACGAGTTTGAAGAGGTGTGCTCTACATTTATGGATAGAACATGTACTGAGGAAGTGATAAGGTTGAAACTGTTTCCCTTTTCTCTCAAGGATAAAGCTAAAACATGGTTGAATTCTTTAAGGCCTTGGTCCATTAGAACTTGGCAAGAAAGGTAGACTGATTTTCTTAAAAGAAATTCCCATGCATAGAACAAAAGCCCTGAAAAGGTAGATTATGAATTTTGGGCAAAAAGATAGTGAAACATTTTATCAGTGTTGGAAAAGGTTTAAAGACATGTTGAATGCTTGTCCTCATCATAGTTATGAACATTGGAGAGTTATTAGCTTTTTCTATGAAGGGTTGCAACCCAAAATGAGACAGTTTGTTGAAACCATGTGCAATGGTGAGTTCTTTAACAAGGAACTGGAAGAAGCTTTTGAATATTTTGATTATTTAGCTGAGAATGCCCAGTCATGGGATGTCTCTGATTTTGGGGATAGGTCTGAAAATTTGAGCATAACTGGGGTGGGAAATATAACTTAAGGAAGTTGATGATTTGCATGCTAGGATAGCTCTGATAAGTGTTGAATCTGTGAGGAGCAGGGGCATAATACCAATGCATGCCCCACATACCTGCTTTTAAGGAGGTATTACGAGATCAACCTAATACTATTAACATGATTGCTAAGAATTATTCAGGGCCATTTTCTAACACTTACAATGTAGGTTGGAAAAACCACCCTAACTTCAGTTGGAGGAATCACCAGCAGACCTCTTCCTCCACAGCACCAACTCCTTACAGGCCTTATATAGCACCAACTCCTTACAGGCCTTATACAGCACCACCTCAAGGACCTACCCAATACCCCAACCAACCCCATTTCATTCAAAAAATGAACTTGGAGGAATCCATATAGTAGTAGCTCACTCTTAACCTCCAACAATTCATGCAAGGACAAGCTACCATTAACAGCCAAAACTCCCAAGTCATAAATGACATAAGAGGGACACTCACCAAAGTGACCACTTCTTTGAGTGCCTAGGAGAAAGGAAAGTTTCCAGCCCAACCACAACCTAACCCTCAAGGACAGCAGCCTCAAAGCATGGTAGAGGGAGCTAATGTGAAGGCTGTTAAAGTCATCACAATCTTGAGGAGTGGTAAGATTTTGAATAAACCTGACACCAGCACTAGTAACTCAGGTAAGGACATTAACTCACAACCAGAAGATGGTGAGTTAAGTGCTAAGAACCCTGAAACTCCTGTTTGTACTATACTTGCTCCATTTCCTCAAAAATTGATTT